>NC_057808.1:439941439-440155158 GCF_018294505.1 Triticum aestivum
ATGGCAGCCCAAGAAATGACATCACCTCCAAATAATAAATCATGCTATTTGCCATACTATTTGGAGGAGGTGTAGGACCAAGAGCTGCATAAACCCTAATAAACCCCAACAATTATGGTACACACTGGAACAAACTAGGAAAAAAACAGAAAAAGAAAACATTATAATGGCTCCAAAACACGATGAAATCCAAAAACACATGGTGTGAAACACAACGAAACATTGTGGTGCGAACGGAAGAAGTCAAAATAAAAAATAAGGCGACACAGAAGTACAAAACCAAATATTACAATTCACCCCAAAATACGGTGAAACCCAACCGAATTGGTTGAAGCATACCGAAACACAATGAGACATCGTAGTGCACACCAGATTAAGGCAGCGGACTGACACAAAATGAACCATTGTGGTGCGCTCTAAAACATGACGAAACCCAAGAAAAATCAGATAATTTATTACTCTTATATTATAGGAAGTTGAGTTTGTGTGTTACATGTTAGACGATGCACTAAATATAAACCACTGTCCATATGAATAGTTAAAAAAATATTGCATTTCTGTTGTGAATAAATTATTATTTTTAAATATATTTAATTTTTGTCTTGTTTTAAAGAACTCATCCGAATAAACAAAAATGTTTGAACAAGAATGTGAATCAAGCTTAGCTTTTGTTACGAAAGATATCAGACATCTAAGTTTGAAATGAAACTCAGCTAGTTGTGGCTACCTTGGAGAGACAATCTGGCTTGGTTGATACTAGCTAGGAACTATAATAGCACATGGTAGGATGTTAGGTGAGAGAAAGCACTATGCATATGCCAATAAAGCATGCAACGGTGGATCCATGCACGAACAACGGTGGTGGGGCGCTTGCATATGAATGTCCAAGCCACCGAAAAGATAAGGCTGCAGTAACTAGCTAGTGTTTGCTGGCACTCCTCACAGCGCATTTCATCTTTCCATTTTGGTGCAATGGGACGATCAGCACATGAGGCCTGTTGTTGCTGTAGGCTAGGTAACATGCATCAAAAACATTTTGGTGCAATGGGATGATCATAACTCACACGCATCCTGCAGCTGCATCTATCAAACAAAATAACAAACAACGACCGTGAGTCCATGTCCATGCATGTCTCCATGATGATGATGAACATGAGTGTTGAGATCACAGTGTTGATGATATCTTGAGGACAAAACTTTATTCGTCCAACCAGGTAGATACATACTATCTAGATTAGGTGACCTCTTCCTCAACTCCTCCCCTATCCCTTGGCAGCTGGGGCAAACTCTTCCCTCCAGACTCTCGCTGTGAACCTGTTTTCATAACATTTTACTAACACACTTGGCATAAAAAAATAGACAAATATGTATTTTTGAATGGGCCACTTTTTTGTTCTTGTTGGGCCGGAATATTGTTTTTTTGTATAGCTTACAAATCATTTTTTTAAAATAGAATTTCATGGATCCGTAGTGAACACTACAAGTTTCCACTTTTTTAAAACTTCTAAATAAGGTTATTTATTTATTTTTCAAAACAATGTCCTCCATGGTGCTCGAGCACCATAACTTCACACTCCTAAATAGTGTTCATTTCACGTGACACCTTTTTCCATCAAGCGTGGGAATGTTTTCCCTAGTCCCTCCACCTCACTACTCCCTTGCCTCTCACACCGCACACACATATCACTAGTACAATGATATATTTTACTTCTTAAACTTGAAACAACTATACATTAAAACAAATCTCAGATAAATATTACGCTTGAATGTGTGTCTTCCTTTTTGATGATATCTTCAAAACAAGCCTAATATCGAATATGCTTTTTACAAATTTGAAACACGGTGAAACTTATAGGAAATGGCCCGAACCACAAGAAACACAATGCAACGTTATGGTACACACTGGAACAAAGTAGCACACAAACAGAAAAGCAACATTATAATGCCAAAACACGTTGAAATCCAAAAACATTCTGTGAAACACAACGCAACATTGTGGTGTGCAACTAAAGAAGTCAGAAAAATAAAGTAACACAGAAGTACAAAACCAAACATCACAGTGCACCCCAAAATACGGTGAAACCCAACGAAATTGGTTGAAGCATACCCAAAAACAATGAGACATTGTGGTGCACACCAGATTAAGGCAACACACTGACACAAAATGAAACATTATGGTGCACTCTAAAACACGACGAACCCCAACAAAAATTAGATAATTATTACTCTTATATTATAGGAAGTTGAATTTGTGTGTTACATGTTAGATGGTGCACTAAATAAAAACCACTGTCCATATGAATAGTTAAAAAAATTGCATTTGTGTTGTGAATTGATTAAAAAAAATTAAGTTTGGTCTTGTTTTACAGAACTCATTGGAATAAGCACAATTGTTTGAACAAAATGTGAATCAAGCTCAGCTTTTGTTACGGAAGATATCAGGCAGCTAATTTCCAAACGAAACTCAACAAGTTTGTGGCTACCTTGGAGAGAGAATCTGGCTTGGTTGATACTTGCTAGGGAATATAATAGCACATGGTAAGATGTTAGGTGAGGGAAATCACTATGCATATCCCAATGAAGCATGCATGCACGAACCAGTCTCCCCAATGAAGCGCACAACAACGGTGGTGGGGCGCTTGCATATATACTATGAATGTCCAAGCGACTGAAAAGATAAGGATGCAGTAAATAGCATTTCATGTTTGCATTTTGGTGCAATGGGACGATCAGCACACGATGCCTGCTGTTGCCGTAGGCTAGGTAACATGCATCCAAAACGTTTTGGTGCAATGGGACGATCATAACTCACACGCATCCTGCAGCTGCATGTGTCAAACAAAATGAGAAACATGGACCTTGAGTCCATGTCCATGCATGTCTCCATGATGATGATGAACATGAGTCTTGAGATCACAGTGTTGATGATATTTTGAGGTCAAAGCTTTGCTCGTCGTCCAACCGAATAACTAGTCCATTTGACAAAGCCCTAACTAGTAGCCTTAATAATATACAGTACTCCCTCCGTCCCGAAAAACATGTCGTGCCCGTAGTTCATTGGTGATTTTGCAAAAAAAACTCGTAGTATCCAAACCGTCGCAAACAAGTCCCTCCACCCCCGTCTTCTTCCTCCGCCGTCGCCCGTGCGTCGCTAGGGGCCGGCGCCGCCAAGCGGCGTGATTTGGCGCCCATCAGGAAGTGCTCCGCCTCCGTCACCACGTACCTTCGCCGCCGCCGCCGTCGCCAAGTACCTGCTCCGCCACCGCCGCCCGAACCTGTGCCGCAGCGATCCCCACTCGCTGGATTACCTGCGGACGTCGCCGGAATTTCCCACCACGATCCGGCGGAGCAGGAGCTCCCTCTCATCTTCCTCGAGCTACCGCGAGTCATCCTCTCACCTTGAGCTGCCTCCCGTGTGCCGCCGCGATCCCTCCCGCCGTGATCTCCTATGGGCATCGCCGGAACCGGCCTCCACGATCCGGTGGACAAGAGCTTCCGCGCGTCCTCCTCTATCTCCCGCAAGTCCTCGTCGAGCTCCCACCGGCTGCCGTGCTGCTCCTTCTCATCTGGCCGCGTGCCTGCTGCTGCTCTGTTTCTCCTCTGCTTCTCCCCTGCCGCCGGTGGAGCTAGCCCGTGCTGCTGCTGCTCCTCTGCCCGTGTTGATGCTGCTGCTGCTGATCCAAGTGAACATGCCGTGTTGCTGCTGCTGCTGGTCCAAGTGACTGCGCCGTGTTGCTGCTGCTGCTATTTGCACTCTGAAGAAGGTACAGTTGCATGTAGATTGATCTGCTGCTATGTGCTGCTGATGCTATTTGTTCCATGCTCCATGGCATCAGATGGCATGGAAAACAATTTTGTTCCATGCTCCATGGCATCAGATGGCATGGAAAACAATTCATGTTCTACAGTGCCGTGTTCAACTTGCTCATCCTCTGATGATGACATCTCTTTTAATACATTATTCACCTCAGGAGCTGCATGTAAAATTTAAAATCAATATGGTTTTCTTATTAATGTTAAATCAGCAAAGCTATCAGCATGGAACAAATAAAAAAGGACTGTGGATGACAAGAAATCGCTTCTATTTAGTTAAGAGGTCCATTTCATGCTATCAAGGACACTTCCAGTTTTTCTTTAGTTTCATCAAAGGTTCATCAATACAGATGCTAAAATCTAGCATATCACATGGGATGGATCAGCTAAAGTAAGAAAGACCATCTCAAGCATAGTCACAAAACAATTTGCAAGAAATACTACTGTATATTCTAATTTACTGAAATGATTGGCATAGCAAAAACAGATATGCAGTGGACATGTTTGGTACAGTAAATAAATATGCAGCCATAGCGTGGATAGATTAGATACAAAGAATGGAGTAAAGTTTATCAAAGGAAGAAAATTTACTTACAGTGCTGAACATCCAATATTTAGTAAATCAATTTGGATGGCGTGCAGAATTCCTGTGTATGACACTTAACTTAGCAAATTCAATTAAAGATGCATTCTAAAGATGCATTCAGTTAAAAATGTCTACTGGATTTGCTCCATGTTCTAAACAGAGTACTCCTATATTAATACATCAATCTGCCATAACTACTCCATGCCAGAACTACTCCATGATCTTGAAATCTTAAGTCGAAGAAATCTACCAGAACTACTCCATGATGAGTACTCCAGGCCATTGTCTGAGACACAATTTGAAATTTGCCAACACAATTTGTTCTACTGGATCTACAGTAAATAAATTTGAGAACACATTTTCTTCAGTCCCTCACTGACAACACAAATTTTTTGGATGCATTCAACTTGAACATGGAGTATTTTCAGCAAAAAAACTTGAGTATGGCAGCATTTTCTGCAAAAAACATCTTGAGCATGAAGTATAAGGGGTATTTTCACCAATTTAGAGAGAGTATTTGAAAATTTGGTCACTACAGGACCACTACACTACTCCAGGTCACTACTGTTCAGAAACAAACTTGGAAAGGTAATAAATCAGTTTTGATTCTATTGACAGGAGCACATGAATAAGAACTCTGTCTAAACATTCAGTTTATACGTCAACACTGAACTGTCTAAATACTCATGTACAGTACTGTGCCATTCAGTTTATTGACAGGAGTATTCAGTATGCTATTGACAGGAGCAGTAGTATCTCAACAAGCAGTACTCGCTGCTATGGTGCGGCCATGGATGCATGAAACAAGTTTAAAAACAAATTTAAATGATGCTGCGATTCAAAAATTAAATGGAAAAAGCTCAAGATGATTAATCATGACTACTGTCACATGACAGATTACTCCTGTACACTATTGTGCCATTTTATAAGTGCAGACTAGTTCTATAAGTGCACACTAATTCTAGAAGTGCAAATGTTTAGTTGTGACATTATACAGGAGGAACATTCAGTCTAATTCAGCAGTTGAAAATGCAGTTGTTTAGTGCAGTTTAAAATGCAGCAATTCAGGAATCACCTGAATCAATTCAGACCACTGCTGAAGATGTCCTTGAACTGCCACTCCTTCCACCTGAAGATGTTGCCACTCCTTCCAAGCACAAACTTTCAGACCAGAGCACACACAACAATCCACCAGAAGATGTCGCCGCTCCTCGAACTGCCACCACACGCGCCCAATCGTCGGCCTTGAGCGAAGCCGCCGAAAATCGATCTACTCAGTAAGAAGGATCCATCCATCATGTTAATTCAAGCTCGCGAGCTACAAGGTTGAATTACTGTAAGTTTTGCATGCTATTGATTGGCAGGAAGTGACTCTGTGCTCTCATGGCCAACAAGGGTGAAGATCCTCAGGGACTGTGCATCTGTCCTGAGGTTTCTTCACACACACTCCGATGGATGCATTGTACATAGAGACATTATGGTGACAATATCTTTATATTTTCGATCCCTCGACATTAGCATGCGCACGCAAAATTTGCGAAGCCATCTTATCTTTTGTGTGCTGAATTCATTTTTACAGCTTACCAACATCTTGCTGACAGAGGACATGGAGCCTAAGCTGTCTGATTTTGGGCTAGCAAAAACGCTGCAAATGGAGGAGACCAAGGTCTTCACATATGTGGGGGGAACCATTGGTTACATGGATACTGAGTACATAACACACTCCAAGCTTACTTGCGTGCAAGTGATATCTACAGCTTTGGCGTGGTTGTGCTGCAGCTTCTGTCAGGAAGAAAGGTCATCGAACTTGACATTGTTCCACGCGATTCTCTCACCAAGAAGGTAAATTCAGGCATATATTTTTCAGAATCATATCCCTGTTACACTGAGCAGGAACTCGGCAAGTCAATTTCAGAGTTATTCTCACCATTGTTACCTGAAGTTTTTGATGCACCTAATTTGGTCTCGGTTCTTGTCTCAAGGCCAAAGATGCATCGCCCCTCGGCCTCTCCCCGGAGGCAAAGCCCGCGCCGCCGCTCCAGTCACTGGCTGCGCCGCCGGCTTGTCCCTATCCTCGAACGCCCTGTAGAAATCTAGGATGATGAAGAAGAAATTGGGTGGACATGGCCCGAACAATCGAAGAAGATAAAAGAAGAAATTGCATGGGCGCAGTAGATCGAAGGGAGGAGAAGGGGAAAAAGGAGACCTTTGACTTCGGCGGGCTACTTGGTGAGCTCCTCCACCTGCCTCTTTGCAATCCGCCGAGCAGCCGCCGCGCCAGGAATGCGAGAAAGGAGGGCGCCCCGCTGCCGTGCCCCGGCGAGGTAAACACATGGCCGTCGGACAGGAGCGGCGGGAGGATCGACAAAAAAAACGCGTGCTTCACGTTGGGGAACGAAGCGGGGAACGATGCGGCGTGGGGCGTGAGGCGGGAGGGGTGGTGCCAGCGGGGGCGGCGTGGGGCGGGAGGAGCGGTGGCGGAGAGGGGCGGCGGGGGGCGGCAAGGCGGCACCCGTCGTCGGGTTCGGCCGGGATGGAGTGAGAGCGAGAGCGAGGAAGAAGAGGGACCTCGGGTTCGGTCGGGAAAACGTGGAGGACTAAATTGCAAATATCCACTTGCGACATGTTTTTCGGGACGGAGGGAGTATATAACAATACGATAAACCTGGGATTTCAGATCGTTAGGAACAGAAAAGGAACTACTACTCCGTAGTAAATTTCATTGCACACTTGATAGCGCCAATGACACATGCATTCTTTGGTTCTAACATTACACTGATAAAGAGTACTGAAATCATCCCCACAATCAGAAGGAAAAAATATACAGTAAATCAAGCATGTAACGGTAGTAGTAACATGCATGCTCTGCATCTGCAACATAGATAAACCAAGCTAAGCTCTTGCGGAGCCATGATTGAGAGATCAAGCTCGCAATCTCATACATAGCAGTACCAAATGTTTCTTGCAATACATCATAAAGCTAATAGACCCAAATCTAGTGATCGACTACTAAGTAGTAACTGCAATGAGGGATCCATACTATAGAGAGTCCCGTAGCAGCTCCGGATTCCGGCTCAAGCCATGCCTTCCTGCGCTGCAGGCTGCAGCTCCTCTAGCTAGCCACCGCAACCTCCACCGCAACCGCCACCACCACCACCGCCCCCTCCGCCGCAGCAAGCACCACCGCCCCCTCCGCCGCAGCAAGCACCACCGCCTCCGCCCGCAGCAAGAAAGAGGACGGTATTACCGCCGGCTGATGTGGTCGACGAACTTGCAGTAGTCGTCGCCGTCAGCGGCGCCCTGGATTTCTTCTTCTTCGAGGTGTCGCCGCAGAGGAAGACCGATATGACCAGCACCACCAGCAGTAGAAGGAGCCACGGAGTCTGCTGCGCCTGCGCCCCGAAGCCCGCTGCAGCGGCGGAGGCAAGGAAGGCTCGCGCCATTGTCCCTCTCCTTCCCTGACGTCTAGCTACCACAGGATATCTCTCACGAATTTGAGTTTGGATCAAGTGCAGTGCAGAGGAAGATTTGAGGAGGAAGACAGAGTAGCGAGGGAGAGAGGAGGAGGAACAGAGTACAGCCTAATCTCAGCACCCACGCCTCTCCGCCCTGGCCGCGAATAAGTAGTCGAGGCTAGCGAGCCGACGCCTGGGGTGCTCGCTGATGGGCCGCAGCCCAACTTGGCATTTTGTTAGCTTCCCAGTGGTTTTACTGATTTTATTTTCTCGGTTTTGTTTGATTTGTTCGTTTCTCCAGTTTTCTGTGGGGTTTTCCGGGTTTTTATGTTTCATGTTTTTGTTCCTTTTTGTTCTCGGTATTTTTTTGTTTTTTATTTTATTTTTACCATCGTTGGTTTTCATTTCCTTCTTTTTTTAAATGCACGGTGATTGTTTTTAATACACATTGAATTTTTTGATATATTTTGAACATTTTTTCAATGCATGGTGAACTTCTCTAATATACGATGAACATTTTTATATATAATGTTCTTCTTTTAATATACATTGATTTTTAATATGTATTCACCATTTTTTTAATGGATGATGATTTCTTTAAATATACAGTGAATACTATATATAATTATATTTTTAGTATACACTGAAGTGTTTTTTAATATGTGTTGAACATATTTTCAGTCCATGACGATTTTTTAAAGATATATAGTGAATTTTTCTATATATACAATGAACTTATTTTAATGGATGGTTAGCTTTTCTTAATACCATCGAACATTTTTAAAATATTTCTTATATTTAATAGGCTTTAATATATATTAGATCCGTAAAACAATTCCAATGATCGGGTTAAAAAACAAATTAGAAACCAAAGAGAATAAAAAGAAAAAACACCCAAGTGAGCGCCGCTCATTTGCGCCTTGCTCCTAGCATAGTTGCCTCTGTTTGACGCCAACATGCACCAGCCAGGTGGTCTTATTGAGGTTGCTTCTTCACGTCGCCTAGGTCACTGGGTCGTAGCGCTTATTGGGTCAACGTTTCATTTTGGATCGGGCCGAACCTTCTAGAGTAGTAGAGGTGGAAGTACTGGCCATGACATCCCTTCCCCCCTTCGAACGATGCTTGTTGCCAAGCAACTGCTCTTGGGAAGTGTGGAACGAAGCTCAAAGTAATCTTTCCAACATGCCGTCAATGTTGGTTGTGAAGACAACTTGACGAGGAATGTCGATTTTGCGAGAACAATATGGCGCTTTAGTAAATGCTCCTGAACTAGAGGTAGTATGTTAGGAGGTAGTTGCGCTGGCAGCACTAGTTCGACCATGGATGAAGGTGGCAGTGCTTGACGGAGCTGGGAGATATGGAACACTGAGTCGATACGACTTGTCTCTGCGAGCTTGAGCTTGTACGAACCATTAACCAACTTCTTCGCCGCCTGAAACACTCTGAAATATCAAAAGGAGAATATATGGTTAGCATCTGCCGCGATGGAGAGTTGGACATAAGGCTGCAGCTTGAGGTAAATCCAGTCGCTAAATTCAAAAATGCGGTCTAAGCGTTTCTCGTTCGCTTGTCCCTACTTCCCCTAGTTTCCTCAGAGCAAGAGTGTTATTTCAGTAGACTGACCACTAATGTTCATTCTTGCATCCATGACGCCAGCTCGGAAACTTAACATGATGCAGGATCCATAACCCTGATGTATTTTGGAGGATGGCCATATAAAACTTTGAAAGGTGAGTTGCCCAAAGTGCAATGGTAAGAATTATTGTACCAGTATTCCGCCAGATGTAGGCATTCAAACCACTTGTGCGAACAGTTGGCGACGAATCAACAGAAATAAGATTTGAGACATTGATTAATCCTCTTCGTGGTGCCATCCGTCTATGGGTGATAAGTAAAGCACATCCTAAGCTTAGCGTCAGCAAGCCAAAATAATTCAAGATACATGTTTCTTTTAAATACCCGATCTCGACCAGAAACAATAGCTTGATGCAATCCTTGGTGCTTGTACACATTCTGCATGTAAGCGTGTGCCACTTGTGCGGCTGTGAAAGGATGCTTCGGTGCAACAAATTGGCATACTTGGAAAACTTATCAACAATAACCATGATGCAGATATATAAGTTCATGTCGACAAAGTGGGTTAGGAGTCCTGGAACTTAGAACACAAAACAAATCACTACTGACTAAATTCCTATATATGTTCTTAAACCAGCATGATATTCCATGGGTGAAGTTGATCTGAAATGCATACTAAAGTGATGGCCAAGTTCCCTACTAAAGTTGTCAAATTCTAGTGGAGAGACATTTGTTCTATACTCAGTGAATTTAAGGCTATGACCATTTGCAATATAAAAATGGTAACACTGCTAAGTTACGGTATGACAAATGGCATGATGACAAGTTGTTGTTATTATATCCTAAGCTATTTTTATTTGTGAAAGACAAGGGTATTACCTTTGCTTGTGCACATGTATATGTTATGAATGATTTCTATGACATGCTCCATCTTTCAATTTCTTCGAGTGTTGTTCAGCAAAGTTTGTAGCTACAGGAGCTTATAATTAGCATATATGATACTATTGTTAATGATAGTTGGAATTTCTATTAATCTAGCAATAATACTCCACCAGAAGGATATACACTGAACTAGTGGGACATGGAAATAAGGCACCCACCACCGCCACCCACCCCTCTACTTAGGCAAATGACATGATTTCTGGGTCCATTGGAAAAGCTTAGGTGTTCGTCCTATGCATTCGACTGAGTAAGCCATGCAACACCGCTACTATCTTCTTCCTCAACTTCATCATCTTCCTCCTAACTAAAGACCCAAATCTAAGGGTCATAGTCATCTTCCATCACATGTTCCTTTCCTGACTTCGTCAAAGGGTACCAATCTTTCGTTCCGTATATGTGGACTCCGTCCATCCATGCACAACAAAAGGACTGAAGGCTTTCTATAGAAATAAATCGCAAGTGATACCTTGCGGGGTGTGGTTGATTTTTTTTCCTTCCATTATATGATGTGGAGTGCATAGGAAGAATGGAGATCGCCAGGGTCCAGGGATCTATCGTCCCATTTTTTCCCCGTTGCCTAGCATCCAAACTAGCGACCCAAGGGTAAAATTGGGAACCAAACGGTGAATGAAAATACACCTTATAATTTGGAATACCCCTCAAAACCTTATGCACATAATATTACGGAACAGGGGAGTACGAAAGTTCATCATCACCTAATTCAAAAAGTCCATCATTGTAGAGTTGTAAGTAGAAGTTTGTTTAGTCCAGCAAACTACATTTTAGCTTTTCTTTGGTTTTTTTTAACTTGGATTCTGTGTAAACCAAAGAAAATCAAAGAAGAAAAACACAATGAAATAGTTATCACTGCATAGAAGTGCTAGTGTGTTTGTATGATACCTATAGTACATAGATGTCAGAAAACATGAATTTATGGCTCAAATTGTTATTTTTTTTGCTTTCTTTTGTTACAACTAGTGGTAATTAAGATACATTGAACACCACAAAATGACATGATAATTCCACTCTTTGTATTTTTCTTGGTTTCATTCATCCTAGTTATTTTCATACAATATCTCTATAAGCCCTCCCTCTTCTGATTTTTCTATCCTTGTATCGTCTCTTTAGTGCCACCCCTAAATATCAATGTTGAAAGAGTAATCATCATCAGCGAAGAGATGGCAAATTTTGTCAAATTTATATCATTTCTCAATCATGTAATCAACACCTAAAACTAATATGTTGCCCTATGTCTCTCGCTAAGAGATTTGGTAGTTGGACGTTTACCCGTGTCCAGTCTTCAATTTTCATGTCACTAGTATTACATGAATGTATTTTTATAAAGAATTGTGGGCTATTTTTTTTATAAAATTGTCCATTTTACTGGTACACGATAGGCATTACTCCCTCCATTCATGGTGTAATAAGTTTGATTAAACAAGGTCTCGACCATGATCTAAGGTTTCTTCGCCATCACACCTACTCCACTAGTAGATCATCGTGTGGGGAGGCCCTGATCTATACATGGGAACTGTCCTTTCCCCCATTTGTGCTTGTAGGAAAGAACCCTTACTAGTGTTCGGCTCTAAAACCCTATTAGTGATGATTTGAGGCACGCGTCACTAGTAGTAACTCATTACTGGCAGTTGGTTACCAATGACGGGTAACCACTCATCGCTGGTAATAACATACCAATGACGGGTGGTCTGAAAGTGCCTGGTGCCCTTCCTAGTGACGAATTGTCTGAAAGTGCCCAGTGGCCTTACCAGTGGCACGGTCCTACACTTGCGCTTGACACCAATGTTATTTTGGGATTTAAAAATTAAACAATGTATAGTTAATCTTAATCAAAGAACAAATTCAATTCCATTTCACCAAAGTAGCACAAAAAAATAATTTCATTCCATTTCATCATACCAACACAAATAGAAACCTCATTAGATTCACTCCATTTCATCAAAAAATACAAAACTTTACATTATTTTGTTGGAGGAGATACAAGACCGGACTGGCTTTGCGGATCAAAGGAATGGGGATTAGGCTGTAATCCTAACCTCGTCGAAAGAGGGGAAGGAGTATGATATAGATGGTGCAACAACACACCACCAAAATCAATTATTGGGTAAATGGCAAATTGATCCAATGGGGTTGAAAGAAAAAAACAGGCAGATTCTGGAGAAAATTATCCATACCACTACCTGCCTGAATACCCTCTAATATGCCCAGCCAAGTTCCGCCATTTTGGCGGCACATACCAGGGGGTAGCGACTGTTTATTAAAAACACAGGACTCTGCTAAGTGGTAACACGATGTATAGAGTCTGACACCTGCCCGGTGCTGGAAGGTCGGAAGGAGAAGTGTGATAAGCTTTGAATGGAAGCCCCGGTAAACGGCGGCAGTAACTCTAACTGTCCTAGCAATCAGGAGAGGGAAGAATGGCAATGGAAATCATAAAGCTCAGCGAGGAGCACATTACTATGAATAACAATGGAGAGGGACATTAAAGGGGAAAACTGAGCAAAGAGACATAAAAATATATTAGAAAAGCTTTTCACTTCTACTTCATTTTCTTGTTTACATTCATTACTTCAGTGATTGAACATGGGCAGATACCTATAAGGACCCCATTTCATTGACCTTTGCCCTTTTATATCCCTCCTTAAGATGTGTTATCCGGACCAACTCCCACGTAGAAAACCAAGAGCAGTGAGTTACAAAACCAAGGGCAGTTAGAATCACGTAGGCAGCTCCTTCGCTTTACTAAAGAGCCAAGTTCGGACAATCAACTCGGAAGGAAGCATATCCCCACCGCAAATGGCAGCCCAGGAAATGACATCACCTCCAACTAATAAGCATGCTCTTTGTCATCCTATTTGGAGGAGGTGCAGGACCAAGAGCTGCAGAAACCCTAACCCTAAATCGCAATGGTTAGCCAATGTCAGAGGCGCGTCCGATATAGTCATAAACCCACTAGGTTGACACACATGTTGATCCCACCTTCCTCTCCCTCCGACCACTGGATGTTTACCTATAACCAGTTAACACATTCAATATTTTCTTTAACAAGAACACCCAAATTATTAGGTATCTTTTAATTATTAAATATCTTTACTAAAGAGTAGTTTATAGATATACTATTAGTTATCATTGGCATTAAAGTATCTTTATTCAAATTGTATCTTACAACGTTAGTGTTAGGTATATTTACTAATACAGTAGCTTATAGCTTTAGAACTAAGTTTCTTCACTAAAAAAGAGCTTACACCAACAATATGTACTACTGAGTATCTTTACTAAAACAGAACCCACTTTAGTTATTTATTGAATTATAGCTTATAGCAAATGTAAGTATCATTATTGTTTTGCACCAATGGGCAGGCATGTGAACTTGTTTGCTATCTGGAGGAATGATGGTTCCACAACGATGTCGATGTCGGGAGAATCAAAGAAGAATTAAATTGGCAATGTTATCCGTGTCATTAGGATCTATGCTATTGTTCTTTCGATTCAATAAATGTGTCTCATATTTCTAACCATTGGGTAAAGTAAAAAAGGAATCTTATATTGTAGGCTCTTAGAGAGGCTATGTTTTGTGGAATGCCAGGATATTCTTAGTGTTATTGAGCGTGTTTTCTCTTTGAAAGGCGGGCAGAAGAGGACAACCGAAGATTAAATATTGACATGTGACGGGTATTTGGTTTTGATTTTTGTGGGAAAACATAAGTTTTTTCATATCCGATACAATGGACCATAGTAAATACCTTGGTTAATAATGTTTCTCCGGAATAGTGCCCTAAGATTATTGGTATACATCCACGCCAACAGTTAATGACGAACAAATATGTCAAACGCATGAAGAATAAAATAATTATGGTTCCAAATTTAGAGCAAGCCGTGCAAATACACAAGACACTTGCTAGTTCATCTGCTCAGACCCGTCTTGCCAATAAATTAGGCAGGAGGGCATCCATTGTATAGCATATAGTGGGGCGTTAGCATGCATGTGATGTGAGGGTCCAACGGAAAGATAAGGTTGCATATATGCAGTGACTAGCGTTTTCTGGCTCCAAACTGAAATAGGAGCAATCCCTCACATGATGAGTGTGCATTTCATCCTTCTATATACAGGCGTACATCATCACCTGCTGGCTGCTGAGGCCAGGTAACGTCCAGAACGTTTTGGTGCAAGCCACAATGACTCACACCGTCCTGCTTGCGGTAGCTGCATGTGCCATTGCTAGCTAGTATTACCTGTGTGCAAACAAATATGGACCGTGAACTTGAGTCTGAGAGCTCAGTGTTGATGATATCTTGAGCTCACACCTTAGGGCGTCCAACTGAATAATTAAGGTGTATCGACCCGGGCGGAATGATGAACTTGCGGAGTAGTTTCCGCGGTGAAGATATCTGCTTGAACCCATCATTAACTACTGCTTAACAGTCGATTTGACAAGGCTCTAACTAGCCTCAGTATATATACATATAACAGTAGGATAAACCGTGGGTTCTGTTGGAAAGATGAGCAAATTACTACGAAATTTAATCTGAATAAACAGAAGATAGATCATGACAGCAATAGTAGAGATTAAACTAATCATGCGAACTAGCATAGTAGATGAACAGATCACATCAAGGGCACATACTAGAAACATGAATTCTACCACGATCTCGAATAAGAAGGATAGAATCACATACGGTGCAGCACCGCCGGCGTTGACGTTGTCGCCCATGTCGTTGAGGATGAGGTTGCCGAGGTCGGGGAAGAAGTCGTCGTTGGCGAAGTCGTCGCTGCCAGCAGTCGCGCGAGTGCGCTCCCTAAAAATCTGATCGCCCCTCTCCCGTACAGGATCACGAGAGGCGGCGCAATGATCTGGAACGGTGGTGTGAAACCATACAAAGCGGCGGCGGCTAGGGTAGACGCCTGCCTGACTATATAGTGCGGGCCGGGTAGGTCGTGGGAGCCCACGTGCATAGCACTGTCCTCGGCTCGGCTCCGCTCAATCCCGCAACCCGCGGCGCGTCGTGACGAGGCGTGGCGTGGCGAGGCGGGCGAGGAGGAGGAGCGCACGTGTAGGTCTCCTCTTCTTATGCTCATACAAGTGGTAGAAGAGCTCACCTTATAAAAAGGTGCAAGTCTCTCTCAACTTCCGTGGTGGGACTAAACTCTAATTTCACTCACTCCACTCACATGTGTGCATGAATGGGCCAAAAGAATTTCAGAATTTTAGTTGGGATTTGGGCCAAAGACCTACTAGCAAAATTCCAACAGGTTCCAGACCGCCAAGAATCTGAAAAGAAGAGTTCATTGCACAGATGATCATTTGTTGCTACCACAGGTTTACTTGATAAAGAGCAGTGAATTAAACATGTAAAAGTACTTAATAACCTGCTCTATCGATCTGCATCCTAGATAACCTAGCTAGCTCTTGGGGAGCAATCAATTGACAGATCCAGTTTCTTCGAGCCGCCCTGAGGTGTAGACTGTGTAGAGCTCCCTCTGTTTGTTTTGGTTTTTCTTTTCCTTTCTAGCTTCAGTTCCTTGTAACTGGTTTTTTCCTTCTTCATCAATCAGAATCAGCCTAAGGCTGCTTTTTTCGTCAAAATTGACAGATCCAGCTCGCATGCATACATCAAGCTAATAGCCCTAGATCATTAACCTGAAATCTAGTGATTGACAACTAAGTGCAGGGATAAGATGTTGGTCACCCTCCCCGTTCATCTCGCTCAAGGGCGGATAAGATGTTGTTCAAATTTTCCCTGTTACATACACCCTCTGTTTCTAAATATAAGAAGTTTTGGCAGTTTGATTTAAGCTGCCAAAACGTCTTACATTTAGAAACAGAGATGGTACTTATATGCTAAACATAACTTATTCTGCTAGCTCCACAAGATTCAGCGTTTAGCAGCAAAATCATCATTTAGGAACAAGCTATTGAGAAACTACAAAAATCCAGCCAAACAGGTGATCGATCTATCTTATAAGGACGGGCACGCACTACAAACCAGGACATATATGTCAACCATTCCAGCCCACTCAGTTACCACCGTAGTTCATCGCACACAGCTAAAAAGACTTTACCCAAACGGATGGCGGTGCGCCTACTCTTTTCACTACAACTGACCACTCATCTTCTTACACTTGCTCACAGGACAGTAATTTGTTGCTGCAAACGTTGGGGGTTCCCATGGCATACACCCTCACGAAAGCATCCCCAAGCATCGGCAGCAAATATAGGGGTATTATGAAGAGAGGCAACACTATCACAGCAGCTGCCAGAGCCTGCCACCAGACTTCAATCGCGTTGTAACAGAAGATGACATGGGCCATGAAGAAGAGCACCTCCAACACAAAGGCAATGTTCTGCATGCAGGAAGCAACAAGGAAAACAGACTATCATGTTAGCACAAGTATGCATGCACAGTCAGTTAGTTAGTTATAAGAGGAGCGCTTCGGTACACACACACACACCCCCCCCCCCCCCCCCCCCCAAAACGTATAAAGGGTAGTACGGACATTTTACAAATTGTATTCATTAGAATGTATACGGGGTAGGTTTGTACAATTCCCAGCCACACTCGTCCCTCATGGGCTCAGCCCGTTTAGTTTCATTTTTAGTCTTAAACTTAAAAAAACTGGGCGTCCGACATGAGATTCGATCCCAAGTCCTCAGAAAACATTGCGTAAGTGCACATCCATCTGAGATAGCTAACCTTGCGTGCCAATTGACCTTCTTTTCCTCTTTTTGAATGAGATAAATAACGCTAAGAAAAAAAACTCTTTGCTTTTCTTTCGTTTTTATTTTCCCTTTTTTTCGTAAAATAGAAATTAAAAATTATACATAAACTTTTAAAAAAATCAGAAAAATACGAACACAATTTGAATTTTGAAAATTTTGAATTTGAGAAATAGAAACAATAAACAAAAAAACAAAAAGTCAAAGAAGATGAAAAAGGAAAAAAGAAACAGAAAAAATAAAATAGGACAGGAAATAAAAAGAAAAAATAAAACAGGATAGGAAATATAAGATCATGGAAAAAATAGGGTCATTTGATGGATGCCAAAAATACAAGCTCTCAAACGAACCCTTCTCACCAACCCGAACACCCTCTGTTGAATGTGATCTATTTCTGGCATGCATGAAATGTCCTCAACTTTTTTTAGTAGCAGGCATGTCCATGGTAGGCATCCATGCGAGGTTTGAATGAATTTTCAACACAATATGCAAGTTGTGTCATGTCCGGCCATTTATCGGCCAGTTTTCATCGAGAAAACTCCAAAAAATGTAACGATTGTCGAAAACTCAAACAAATTGGCAAGGTGCCTTGATTTGATCATAGGAGTCGGTGGAAAAAAATTTGAGACTATTTTAATTATGTCAAGAAACAACATACCCTCAGGTGGAGCCTTCTGGCCATCTCGAACACCCTCCATTGAACATGGTGTAGTTTTAGACATTCTTGAAATAGCCCCAACTTTTTCAAGCAGGTGGGCATGACCATGATAGTTATCCTTACCAGGTTTGAAATTTTTCTGACACCGTATGCAAGTTCTGATACGCCTGTCCATTTATCGGTCTTTTTTTTTATCAAGAAACCTCTCAAAATTAAAAAATTGTCGAAAACCAAAACAACTTGGCATGTTCCCTTGAATTGCTCATACAGGGTCATGAATAATTTGGGGTCATTTCAAGAATGTCGAAAAACAACATACTCTCACACGAAGCCTTCTCGCCTACCTGAACACCCTCCGTCATGGTATATGTTTGGACATCCTTCAAATCACCCCAACTTTTGCAAACAGGTCGGCATGTTCATGGTAGACATCCATGTTAGGTCTGAATGATTTCCAACATATTATGCAAGTTGCTACACGTTCGGCCATTTATCGGTCTTTTTTGGCCGAGAAAACTCCATAAAATGCAGAAAGATTTGAAAACCAAAACAGCTTGTCATTGTGCCTTGAATTGGAACGTACGAGGCCCTGAGAACCGGCCCGGTTGGGCAGCCTCCTATGAATAAAGTATTTAATTTGTGAACATGTTTTCAAATTCGTGAACTTGTTTTCAAATCGATGAACTTTTTCAATTTTGCGAACTTTTTTTGTCAAATTCGTGAACTTTTTTTCAAATCGATGAACATTTTTCAATTCCGCGAATGTTTTTCCTCCTTGGAGATTGGGGTGTTCGTGTGTTCCAGGGCGGTCCATCAAAATCGAGGTCCCTATGTCAAAATCTAAGATGGCCCTATCTTGTTACAGAAAACGTCCTACTAGATCAATTTGTCGTCTATGGAAGGCAGGTTGCATGCATAAAAAGTATTTTAGGTGTTCTTTTTAGTTGCATTCATATATATAGCGTTTTGGCATTTTAGAAAATATCTCCACAAGCAGAAAGCCTACAGTTGATAATCGAGTCTTGAGAAGTGTGAATAAAACACATAATTTTTTTCTTGGGTGGTCCAGATTGACGTGCCGATGGACTGGTTTTGCGCACCGGCGTAGTATGTTCTTATAAATCTTGTGCTAGTTTTATCACCAACGGGCCGCGTAGTGGACTGGTAATTTGTGAACTTTGGGAGACGTGGTCAGGAGCTCGATTCCTCGTGCGACCCGACCTAGCTCTTTTTTCAAGATTTTTACGTCTTGCTTTAAATAGCAAGTGACCTAGCGCCTGGTGGGCTGGCCCAGATGTGCATCCTAGCGACGTGCTTGTTGGTACGCTCGCCCGCGTATCGGAGGTTTGGTTGTGGAGAACGTACTTTTAAAAATACCATCATGCCCTTTATTATGAAGGGTTATAGGATAACACAGCTGTTGATGTATTTAGGGGGTGTACCGAAGCGGAAACGTAGCTATAAATGTCATGTTGGTATCCTTGGCAGAGCGAGAGGAAACTCCCAATCACATTAAAAAAATACTGAACTCTCAAATGTAAAGCAGAAGAACAGTGTTGGTTTGTAGCATGGTGTTGTAGTAAAAAATTCTGTCATTGGTGGCAATCTAAAGTTCTAAACAGACCATCTGGTCAATCGACATGGATCTATGTGGTTCACTGCTTTGGCAGCTCTATTCCAGCTCACAACTACAACTCTCTTCTATATTTTTAGGGGCCTGCTACGTGCCCGCGCTGATTTTTTGTAAAGATCAACCGGGTCGTGAGCCGTCTGATCTGCCACGTCGAGCAGCCGAGCGTCTCTCCACCATTGCAACACAGACCTTGTCTTGTTGCAGAAATTTTTTGCAACAACTGTTTTGTTGAAAAAAATTGCAACTGAGGTTTTGTTGTAATGTTTTTTTGCAACTGAGGTCGTATTGCGGATTTTTTTACAACAAAAGCTTTTGTTGCAAAACATAGACCCGTCATAGACCATTGCAACACAGCATATGTTTCAGAAACATAGCCTCTGTTGCAGAAGCACATTCGTATGTGAGCCCTCACAGAAAATATTTGTAAGCAAGAAGCGGACGAATCCACTGCTGTAGTTGGACACGTGTCATGCGCTGAAGGTGGTGGACGCAATCGCTGCGATCCGCCGGCTGATGGTAAGTGTTTGCCATATTTTTAAGGGAAATATCCCTTTCATATCTTGCGATGGACAGGCGCTTGTCGGCTTCCTCGTCGGACTCGGAGGCTTTCGCCGCAACGGAGGCCTAGTTGCTAGCTTCGGCGACGGCTTTCGCCGAGACGGCCAGCCACTTGCCGGCTTCCGCAAGGGCGGCGGCGGCGGGCATCGGTTCGGTGTGACGATTCGCCCGCTCGCTCGCTCGCTGGTAAGAACAAAGGTAGTTAGAGAAATGGCCCATTCACACTTCTCTGGCCGGCCCATTAGAGCCTCATTTCTCTCTTAACACTCTCTTATGCGCCCACAGGTGAGGCCAGCCCATATAGGGTCCCACAGCCAGTCCGGTTTTTTGGAACCTTTGGCTTTCGGTCTGGTTTCAGCCAGTATTTTTTCTTTGTGTTATTTCCAATTTTTCTTCGTTTTTACTTCTAAATTTTAAGATGCATGATCATTCTTTAACACTTGAAAAAAAATTAAGTCGCAAATATTTTTAAAAATTTGTGAACTTTTTCAAATTCAAGAATTGTTTTCAAACCCATGAACATTTTAAAAAATCATGAACTTTTTAAAAATTTGTGAATTTTTTTTAAATCCACAAGCATTTTTTGATTTCACCTTTTTTCAAAAAAGCAACAGCAAAAGGCAGTGAAAAGTACGTGCGAGTGAGCAAGCCAGCGGGCGGGCGAGCCAGCATAGCAAATGGACCGTGGCCCGCCTAGTGATCGACGTTCGCTACAGGATTCTCGAAAAAGAAAAACTACGAGGCGCCTGAAGCGTTGATTATGAGTTTCCCAGACTACCCATCACTTGTGACTGTGATATGATCAACGCTACACACACACACGGGGAGCACATTAGAGAGTCAACGGACAGGCTTGGCTGGGATTTTTTGACTGGGTAGAAATCTGGGTGGGGGGCCCACCCTCGGCTGAAATTAAGGGGGAGGAGGTTAGCTAGAGAAGGTCCATAGAACATATGTAAAAGCCCATGCGTTTAGAATTAGTGTTGTGATATTTGTCGATGGTTCTTATAGGCTTTTTTGCGAAAAATATTTTTCTCTGTCACATGACATTGTCATGGAAAGAGACAGGTGACACTGTTTGGCGTACGTGCCTGATGTGGTTGGGTGGCATGCATGGCCGGACGGAAGACGATCGTCCTGCTGTTCCGATCGACCCGCTTTGCTTGCCCATGTCTCAAGCAGGGAGGACCTCATATATACTGCTTGTAGGCCACCGGCAGGTCCACCTCCTCGGACTCGATAGCCCCCTAATGATCATTTCCTGTCGACTCATTTCTTCTAAACAAGAATGCATCATATGTCTCGGTGCCATTCGTTAGGGTCGGTTTCGTTAGAGGCCTGGATACCGTGCCTGAGAGAATGAGATGAGCTACTTGGATAGTGCCTGGAACGATGCAATTTTTTGCCTGATGAGGCTAGCCTGCTGCGGGGGTGTTTGGTTCCTGTCCTTGCATGTCGCTGCCTGTTGGGTTGTTAATAATATTTTCAAACAGCTAGCCCTACTGTTTCTAGGTCTTAAGGGTCTGTTTGGTTACTACCCTCGACTCCATGCCTGAGAAAAAGTGCGTCTGGTGTAAGCCTGAGCTGGTGATGGCTTTGGCCTGACTAGGCAAGTGGTGTTTGGTTGGCAACCTGGCATGAGAAGTGCTCAGTAGCCAAATACTTTAATATTAAAATAAGAACTCCAATCAATCAATGTTGCCAGTTGACATTAGACATTAGGAGCTCAGGCAGCAGCTACGACACCTTAGACCGCTCCAGTTTGGAGGCCTGAGACAGGCTAATGATGGCAGGACAGGCTAATTAATAACGACAACAAGGTCTCCAGGTCAGGCGTTTATCTGTTCTCCAGGCACCAACCAAATAACATTCAGGCGGATACCAGGGAGCCTCCAAGCCAGGCATGAAGCACTCAGGGTAGCAACCAAACAACCCCTAAATAATCCCAAGCTGTTGTTGCAGCACGCTAGGCGCAAGGGAGAGGTCGCCTGGGCCAGGCTAATCACAGTGCATGGGCTAATCCTAGCTAGGCCAGGCTAATCACACAGTTGGGGGAGGGTCAGGCCGAGTAGCCATCTACTTTCTGTTGACGCAAAATAAACAAGTCCCAGACACATCCCAGGGACCACCCAGGTCAGGCGTAAGATGGAATGGACAAGTACCAATCACGGAGGCTTGCTCCGGTGCACCCCTAACTCAATTTCCTAGGGGTATTCTTGACCCCGCCATCTATTTTTTCTCCGGCCCGCCGCTGCCCATATCCAAGCCCCGTAGCCCATATCCAAGCCCCGTATAATCCGTATGACCCATACGTATGTATACGGTGACATCCCGAAAAAAAATGATGACACGACCCCACGACGGCCGATCCATCAACCACGCAGCTCAATCAATCACGCAGCTCCTGCATCATTCTGGTGAGTTTCTGTAGGAATATCGGCGGCAGCGATCTTATCGCCGGCGATCTCGTCCGAGAGCGCGCGCGGCACCGTCGTCAACCTCCAGCGCTCGCAGGTACCGCATCCCGTTTCCCCACGTTTGTCTCGCTCGCGGCAGCATCAAACGAACTGCCGCTGTTTTCGTCGTAGTGGTTAACCTAGCGGGGCGGGCAACCTAGCTTTCTGGCGGTCCAGGCCATCGCAGATCTTGTTCTGGTAGTGCTGCTCGTCGTGATATACACAGTGATCACGCGGGCTAAAGTGGGTTTCTTCTTTCTAGGGTTAACCTAGCGTCGGTTGCCGTCGGTTGTGTGCACGACGGCTCCGTTATTTGATGCGGCGGCTTACCTAGGTATCCGGCGATCCAAAATAATCACGACTGGTGCCGTGGGCTAGGAATCCGGCGGTGCATGTTATCACGGGTAGCGCTGCTTCTCGTGATCCAAAGTGATCACGTACTGGATTCGTGGGACGTACCTTAACGCCGCTTGGTGTGGAGAGGGGGGAGGATCCATGGCCGATCAGAGGTCGTTGGTGTCGGTTGTGTGCACGATCTGAACGCCCTTGGTTGGGGCGCTCTCCGGTTGGTGTAGTTTATTTAACATCCGTGATCGTGCGCTAGGTGTTGTATATGTCAGCATTGATAATGTTTGCACATGTGATGATACATATTAATTGTTGTAGGAAATGGCGGATGATGAGTTAACTGATATGATGTATGACATGGAGTTTGGAGAACTGATGAAAGACTGGATAGAAGATTGGTCAGATGATGAAAATTCAGATCGTGGAGATAGGTCAGAGAATGGGAACGTATTGGAAGATCTTAATGTGAGTGGCATTATCATGTTGTAATTTTTTGGTGGCATCCGACAATATTATATTTTGAAAATTTATAGATGGATGAACATGATGATGGTCAGGAAAACAATGAGCATGATGATGGTGAGGAAAACAACTCGGAGATCTCGAACGAAGATTACATTAGTCAGGTATGGAAGTGGAATTTTTTGTTGGCATGCATGCAAATTGAATTAATCCTGGAATATTATATGATAAGTACTTATGTATTTGTGTTATATTTTTCAGCTCATTTCCGAATGTCATAATGCGTACGACTATTACGGTGAATCCGACGCGGAGACAGGCCTTGATGTCGAATCATTAGCTGCATCTGATTCTGGGGAGTCGCAATCGTCGGTCATCATGAGTGAGGTATGTATGTAATCAATGTTGTATGGAAGTAATGTTATACCATAGAAAACTGTTTTCATGGCTATGTTATGATTGTGTAGGTGACAGAAGTTGAGGGGAAAAAGAATGTCCAAGATACTGCTAGTGCAGATGATAAGAGGGATATGTTCATGCAGATAATACAAATGACTTTTACGTCTCACGAGGCTGCGTATGATTTCTACAACAGCTATGCTAGAGATAATGGTTTCAGCATTAGAAAGAATAGGGTCAGGTATAGCAAAACCGAGTCACGTCATATGCGTTATAGGCGGTTTGTTTGTTCCAGACAAGGAAAACGTGACAGCAGGTTGCTAACCGAGGAAGGACACAGCCGTAGGCTCAGACCCGAGACACGCTGCCACTGCGAAGCGCACCTGACCGTGAAGCTTGACCAAAAGCGTGGGGTTTGGTATGTTGATAGTTTTGAGGACAAGCATAGCCATATCTTGGCAGGACCGGACGAGGTACCTTTTCTTTGGTCCCACAGAAAAATCAAAGAGTACCAGAGAGCTGAGATACTGTCCATGGGAGCTGCAGGGATTAGAATTCACGACATGATGGATACCTTCATCAGCAAACATGTATGGTATGGCGGTGTTGGTTTTACCAGGCGTGAAATATACAACCTTTGCGCCAGGGAGAAGAGGAAGCTGCTTTCAAAAGGTGATGCTGCCACAGTCATAGGCATCATGGTCAGTAGGAAACAGAGGGATCCTAGCTTCTTTTTCGAGTACAAGCTAGACAAGGAAGGACATATGAATAGGATGTTCTGGTGTGACTCCCAGTCTCGTCATGACTATGAGGACTTCGGCGACGTGCTTGTATTTGACAGCACGTACAAGATGAACCGGTATGGTATGCCATTCATACCCTTTGTTGGTCTTAACAATCACCGGAAGACCACTGTTTTTGCTTGTGCCATAGTTTCGGACGAGACCGAAGAGACATATGTGTGGCTGCTGGAGACTTTTTTGAGGTCCATGTGTCAAAAGATGCCTATGAGTGTTATCACGGATGCCGACGCTGCGATGATCAAGGCAATTCGCCAAGTCTTGCCAGACGTGTGGCACCGTATATGTACGTGGCATATAGAAAAAAATATGAAGATTCACCTCAGTCACAAGTCCTTGAAGGAGTTCCGAACTCTTCTGTACTACAGCACGTCCACGGCCACGTTTGAGGAGAGATGGCACGCGTTTTCCAAAAGATGGCAGTCGGAAAAAACAGTAACATGGTTGAGACGGATGTATAAGAAGAGGAGACTGTGGGCCGCGGCTTATCTGACAGAGGGTTTTTGGCTTGGCATGAAAAGCAACCAGAGGAGTGAAAGTCTAAACTCATGCCTTCACCTCCACCTAGACGGTGAAATGACCCTGGTGGATATGATTTTGCACTATGAGAACGCCGTTGTACGTATCCGTGAGAATGAGGCACGAGATGATTGCACGGCCTCACAGAGTTTACCGGTGCCAGTTACTAGCTCGAGGGAACTTGAGATAGCTGCTTCTCACGTCTTCACTCCAGCAAACTTCTATATGTTGCAAGCTGATCTTAGGAAAATTGGTGGCATGGAGATTGTAGAAATAAAGCTCGGAGACGGATCACAGCAGTACATCGTGGCCTCGAAGAATAACCGGAAGAGCCGTTTTTGGGTGGAGTACACTCCAGCGCAGAAACTATAAGGTGCAGTTGCAGAAGAATGATTCGAAAGGGTCTACCTTGCAAGCACATATTCCATGTACTGAAGTACTTGAATATATCTGAAATACCAAAGTGTTTAGTTCTTGTGCGGTTCACGAAAGACGCAAGGTTGGGACTGCCCGCCAGGCGCACAAGCGATCTGTTGGGATTTGGATGGACTGGAGCAGCTGAAAGAATGAAATATAGCCAGGTCAGTGTGTTGGCTTCAGAAGCTATGCATGCAGCATGCAAACACCCAACTTTGTGGGATCAGTTACAGGAGAGTTTGAAGGCCGTGATAGCTAAGAGCCATGAGTATGATCAGCTAAAGGAAAATTTGAGTAAGAAAACGGCTGATCTTAGTACTTGTGCAATTGAATATGTAGATGATGGTGAAGGCAACATAGTTGAAGTTCATGATCCTATTAAAGTATCAACGAAAGGTGCAACTAAGGTAGATGAGAACCGCCCTATGTCGAAAAATGGTAGGCCACTTTCGTACGACGAGATCAGAATCAGGTGCGGCGCATGCAAATTGCTAGGGCACACTAAACGCAGCAAGAAATGCAAACTAAATAAGAAGTAAGTTTTTGTATGCATTGTAGGTTATAATTGTTTTTAACTTGTCATTCATTAACTTTTCCTGTTATCGTGTGCAGAAGCGTGGTGGGCGAAGAAGAGTAGAACAGTTGCTAAAGTTATGTTAGGATGAATCCAGTGATCTAATAGTGAGGTGTTTACAATGTGTTACTGCATACATGATACATGATATATACTATTGCAAGAGGCCAGTACCTTGAGATAGTGCTTGTAGCATATATGGACTAAACAGGAGGCGGTCACTAGGGACTTTAATCATGGAAAATGGATAGCATTTTAGCCATTGTAATGATGGCATCTTTTGTGTTGTCCACTGTAGTTATATTATATTAGAAAACTAGACGATACCTGGCATGTTGTTGCGGGAATGTTTTGCAATATATTCATAGAGAAATGGTTACGTGTAACATGTATATGTTGTTGCGGGAATATTTTGTTTGCATGTTGTGGTGGACCTTTCTCCATACATGTTGAATGACGAGGTGGCAAACTTGCATGTTAAGAGAAATAGGTTAGTGGTGGCTAGTTGTTTAGATATAGAAGATGTAATTATGTGTGGTAATAATTAAAAAAAATTCACTCCTTTGGTTCACCACCATTTAGATATAGAAGATACCAGCTCACTTTGGTCTATAGTATAGACTTCGTACCAAAAACCCACCATTTTCCCCTTATAAAGAAAAGAAAAACCCACCATTTTATGGCTTGTAGTGTAACTCGGGCCGCTTGTCGCGATGACGTGGAGGGGGGGGTGACGGATGCCGTAAGACGGCGCGACACACGGCCGCTCCCATTGCCGAGCCCATTTAACAATTTTTATTTTGATTACAGCCCGTTTAAATGGGCCGCGCTGGCCACCTGGTCGGGGCGGTTCTTCCCTCGCGATCTCCACGCGCGTTCTATCTATCCACTGCAACCGCCGCCGCCGCTGCCGCCACCGATCCACGTCTTGCCGCCGGTCACGTTACGCCATGGTTTCGTGGAGCGACGAGTCGAGCTCTTCTTCGGATGGCGAATCCGTGACTAGCCTGCAGGTACGCTCCTACTATATAATCTCCAAATAGTGCTAGGCTTAGGGTTAGAGTTCTTCATTTCCGGTATTTAACGCAGGGCGTTGATTTGTGCATTATCTCTGTTGTTTCGTTTAGCTTCCTACGACTATCCCTTGCTATGAATGGAGTGGCATTGCTCACGATCTGTCTTCTCGTTGTCTGCATCGAGAACCTTGCGTCAGGCTAGTTGCTTTTGATTCCTTGGACACTGGCAGACGTTTTCTTGCCTGTGGTCAGAAGGTATGTTGTTCCGTACTGTAAATATATGTTTAAATTACCTCGTGCTCGATTTACTTCGCGGTAATCCATTGTTCTGCCCAAAATTGCATACATTTCAATTAATTTGTGCATTTACAAAGTCCGTATTTATGTTGTTTTTTACGGTCTAATATTTGTTTTAGCACATAATAGCATATACTTGTAGTTAATTGATCCATATATATATATATATATATATATATATATATATATATATATATATATATATATATATATGTATGTATGTATATCATTGCGTGCTACATTTTGTGTTTATATGATTGAGACCATATTTTTAGTGCATTGCATGTAATTGTATTGCATTTGTGCATATATGATTGAGACCATATTTTTTCATACTGTAGGAAGAAGTGAAATGTAACTATGTGGAATGGATAGACCCGGAGTGGTTAGTGGCTACGAAGTTCTGCCTGAGAGAACTGTGGAGCATGTATGACGAGAAGCTGAGACAGAATATTAAGAATGCTGAAGAAAAATGCATGTTAATTGGAGAAAAGAGGAGGACGGAGGAAGAGCTGAGATTTTTCAAAATGGACTTTGCTAAACTGGTGGCTGATAAGGAGGATGCTCTCACGCAGTTGGGCAATGCAAGATTGTCACTTAGCGATCTCAAAGAGGAGCTGGAGAAGAATAAGATGGCAGATCATGGTTGTGCCAATCTACATCAGGTCCTGAGGGTAAAGGCTGAGAAAGACCGGGACCGGGTGGTGCTAGAGAGAGACCAAGTGATGAGAGAGAGGGACCAGCTGAAGCAAGAGAAGAAAAAACTTGAGTATATTATTGCAGATTTTCTCAAACAGAAACATGGGTACGTTGATAAGATCAAGAAGCTGAAGGAGATTTGTGATGAATTTTAAGTATGTTTTGTGGTTTATTGTTGAACAGAATGATCAAGTCCTATCTGCATTGTGGCCAGTTCATTTGTGTAAGGTCTAAGTATATTATATTAACCAATAAATTATATCACTTTCGAAATAGTTTGCCCTTGTTTGACCTGCATCCTAATGCGGGTTCTTGGCTAAGCACTGAAATTATTTTGCTTCCACCGGAGCTCTAAATCGTACTGATCAAGGGGGCGAAATAGTAGTTGATCATGTGATTGATGGTGCTACTGATCCTGATCTTCATGATGCAGAAAAGGAAAAGGCTAACAAAAATGCAGCAAAAAAACTGTGCAACGAGATTTGAAGCAACACATAACGCCAAGGCAGTCTGGCGCAAGACACGAGGAAGATCCACCTGTGGACGCTGATCCCGAGAGATCCAGCGGCAATCATGCTCTCGGGATCCCAGGCGGATCTGCCTACTCCACCAACCGCAGGATCCACGGGTGGCCCGTCTGCGTCCGACACGCGGGCTGTCTCCACCGAGCGGTCGGGCGGGACCGGACCTGGCGCGTCCCCCCGCGCCAACTGGCGCTCGTCGACTGGGTCGCCCGCGCTGGGACCGGATCTGTCGTTGTCTCGGGCGCGGGATCCCACACCGGATGGCACGACAGCCGAGGTTGATTCTCAGGCAAACAAAAAGGAATTTATCAACTTTTTTTCTTATTGTTGAATAATGCCAAATCAAATCAAAAAAATATGCAAAAGTAAAAAGGAAATGAATTACTCTTCCATGGAAGAAAAGAATGAACACAACAGCAAAAAACATTAAGGTAGAGCAAATGAAGGGAAGCAAAAATTTATTGGTACGAAACGTATAGTCTGACTGCATTACACATACACAAGTATGTGTGAGCGACCAAAAATCCACACAAAATCCATGGTATCGTGCTTATTACATGAATGATAGAAAATCAAAGTTGTCCATGCCGGGAAACGTGCTTCCGGACTTAAAACAAACGACTGAAACTAGAATCTTGAATCATGTATGATGTCTTCACGCCTTGCTTTTCTTTGCGATGTCGCGGATTTTGTTCTTCACACATTCGAGCGTGTTGGTAGGTGAGAGAACCAACTCGGCGATGAGACGCCTTCTCCTTGCATTAACCGTGCCCTGCAATTTTTAGAACAAGGTTTAATGAATAGAAGTTGGTATTATACGATAATTGTACAAGTGTACGAGCAGAGAGGAGAAATTACCTGGGTAAAATCGGCGGTCCATCGATCCCCGTCCCAATGCTCCATAACTTCAATCACAAAAAGGCCACAAGAGTTCCTAATATATATGCAAACATTAGTCACCGTGCACACGAACATGTCTTTCGTAAGTAGAAAATGATGAACCATAACTCACCCGTCCTCTTGTAGTGGCATGTCGATCTGAGGTATGATAGGCCACTTAGTGACGTCTGGATATTTGCCAGGTGTAATACGGTTTGCCTCTTCCATATCAATTGCTATTGCTAGTCGCTATTTTAAAGAAAGTAGTAGTGAGAAACCTATGACATTTCATATGAAGAATGCTCAATGTCGGGGAGAGTACCAGTGCTTTCACAGTGTCGAGAGAGAACTCGAGAGGATAGAGCGAATCAAAAACTCGGAATTCTTTCTTGCGGTTGTGCATCACCACGGTGATCCAATGTGTATTGCCGACGTTCAACGGGATAAACGACTGAAATGTGGAACACATTTGTAATCAGATGCAATTATGCTTGTTGAAATGAGTGTTAATGAACTAGTAAAACATATCGTACCTTATCACGGACGGTATACTCGTGCAGAACCCTACGTACTGCTCCAGCTCTGCTCAGCGCACTATCCATGTTGTATTTCGACGGTTTAGGGTTGTCTCGTGCCTTAGCACGATCAACAAGGTATTTGGACCTCCAGGCTGGACAGAGGTGCCGATCATGACCAACGCGCAGAGCCAAATGTGTCTGATAAGCATCGATAATCTGCGTAAAATAATAGAACATTTTATTTTCATAGGTGACACCTAGATTATGCACTTAAATAGCAGGACATGGTAATAGATCTTACGTCATCCGCCAGCCATGTATGCTCAAGTACCGGTCGTATACTCTCCACAGTCACAGAGGTGCCACGTTCATTGTAGTAAACTCTTTTTGTCATATTCTTCTCAGACCGAGCAGCTGCCTCCACAAACGCAACAGCAGCATCGATGAGTTCCGGTGTCAAATCGTCCTTAACAGAGCCTTCCATGTCATTGTCACTAAACAGAGCTGCATGATAAATTACGAACGTCACGAACGGTGAGTACATGAAATGGTAGTAAATTAAGCACTAAGATAGCTACTAACGGTACCTCTAGTTGCGGTAGTGTTGCCGGATGGCTTAGTACCACGAGCGCTTCGCTTGCCGGGCTTGTCAAGTTTAAAGGGGGATTCAAATTTCTTGGGAACAGTCCGTCGGCGCTTCCCGGATATAACATCGTCTTCTTTTGCGGTTGCTGCAGACTTTTTCCCCTTGGTCTTACCCACCATCCTGTCGATAGAACTTGTAGAAATGTCAATGTCGGACAATTCTGCTCGAGGAGAATTACCTACAATCCAAGGGTTCTCCGGTGTTGCGCCGCACTCATCAGTAGGTTTTGTTGTCTTGTCAACATTTAACTTGGCAGGTGTTTTCTAGTTAACAAAAAAAATAATGTGATAGGTTCAGTTAACGAAAATGAAGATGCATAATTGAGATAAATGAAGACAAATAAATGAAAACATACTTCCTCATCATCGTTGTTCTGGTTTACAACAGGCTCGTCAGGCTGTGTCAAATCAATCACCGGCTCTAGACCGTCAGAGTCATCCTTGTACACGAATTCTTTTTTTTCTGGCGGACCATTCTCAAAGGAATCCACTTCTAGGTCGGCATCGTTGTTGCCGGAAGCCGCAGCAGCCGCTGGCTTGTACATCACACCATTTTGGTTCAACTTCTCTAACAATCTCTGCATTACATAAAAAATATTAATTAATGTCGGCACGGTTTTGCAACTTCAAAAATGTTGTAAACATAGAATTAAGGCTGTGTCACCTCGGCTACTTGTTCTGGTATCTCCTTCATTTGGCTGCGTATGTAATCCATACACCGCTTCATGATGAGGTTCATCATCTCGTCCGCGTTTGAGGCTAACTTGGACTTCTTTGCCGCACCAACGGCGGGCTTCATTTTTGGCTTTTCTGGTTCGGGTACTTTGCGCTCCTGCGCCCTATACTCCTTGGTTATGTTGTCTTCAATCTGCATGTGAAATACAAGTATATGTGATCAATAAAAATATTAATACAACTAATTATGTTATATAAAAGTTAAGAAGTACCCAACGTAATGAATTACCTTGATGTTACCACGGCCACGGCCTTGGTCATAATCAAACTTGTCTCTCCTTGAGGCTGCAGCTTCAGTCCAATTCCTCATTAGAGGTTCCATGGACAAGCTAGGATTGAATGCGCATTCACCTTCCAGAGGCTGAACCTTCTCCCAGTACAGGTACTGCATGAATATGAAAAATTACAATTAGTACTATACAGCAGGTAAATTAGCAATCATATTTTTTTTTTTGCAATGGTACAAGTCTGAAAGGTGTACCTGCAGGAGAGCTAAGTTCCCTCTCGGCCATTGGCGGAGGTGTTTGCCTTTCCTCACGTTGCGAAGGCAGTCCAGCAGAACTGGGAGGGTGAATGCATTCCAATTAATCTTGGATATACGCTTCACATCGTCCACCAATGCGTAATATTGCTTTGGTATAGTCTTGCTCGACATGGGAGCAAGAACTGTTCCAAGCAACACGAGGACAACTCTCCGAAGGAAATAGTCGTCGGCAGATTTATTTTTTGTGATGTCCACAATCAGATCATCGATGACTATGTTACCTGTGGTCTTGCTCAGGAATTGAGGCGGCACTCGATCTTTAACATCCTCACCTTCCTCACCGAGAATACCTTCTGCCGACAGTCCGTGGTTCTCTAAGGCCAAGATGCACTCCACATCCACGGCACCGAGAGACACTTCGCCAACCAAGTCTTGTACAATGAATCTGCCCTTGCTAGGATCAAATATCTCAACCATGTACCGGATCAACAGTGTATGCATCTTCAGCGAAGGTATCTGAAGCATGCTACGGAGTGGTGTTTCGGCAAGTGCGGCCCGTTGACCGGAAGATATACCGGCAATAAGTTTGCACCATTTTTCTACAGCGCAAACAATTTCTCCGTTGAGTTCATCCATCCTGTTAAAAAATATACTTGGTTATAGTACCATAAATTATGTAATCAACTTTTTTCCTAACATATTGTTGCATAAAACATAATAATGGAATACACTATCCCATAGTAGATAGAAAACTATACAACATAATTTATTCATACTGAAACATTCAGCAGAGACACGTGCAGCACATAAAATGACAGTTTAACAAGTACTTATTTAACCAATTAGTTTCATAATAAAAAGCAATCGGTACTGGAACATGCATCGGTGACAGGATGGATGGATTAAAAAACAATAATTTATCTAATAATTTATTTTCATATGGTACTGTACAAATAGATATAAGAATCGGTGACAGTGCCTAATTAACAGTAAATTGAAAAGAAAAAAACGAAATTATGCATACTGGAACATGCATCAAACAAACGTGCATCACATACAATATTAGTCGGCGTCTCATAGTTGCAACATGCATGTCTTAGGGCATTGCTATAACTTAAAGTGACTATGCTATAACTAACACTGATAAAAAAAATTGTTGTTTATTCATAAATCCAACCTACAAGTGAAAGACAACAAACAACATGCAGAAACTAATTTGCAATCGTAGGGCTATCTAATCAAACACACGCACAAACAAATCTAGTGTCATAGGCCTATCTAATCTAATACACGCACAAACAAAAAACATCTACTCCAACAGATGTAATGCGAAGATTATGCGCTAATTAATCTTAGTCCTATCGAATCTAACACACGCACAAAGAAAAGCATCATGGATGCGGTACGGTTGCCAACATACTGGATCGCTCGATGAAGATGGAAGTTCTCGGCGTTGTAATGTGGACGCAGTTCGTCCACGACGGCAAGCACGCGCTGACGACCTGGATGTTCTCGACGATCTTGCTGGGGTTGGGCCGATGCTAGGGACGCAGCTGTCGTGGACTCGGCGGTAGGAGCCGTCGTAGACGACATGAAAGACGATGCCGAGACTAAATAGGAGGAGGAGGATCTCCTAGGTCGTCGTAACCACCAGGGATAGAACGCCCGTGATCTTTGCCTTCCTTAGTTGAGGAGAGGCAGTACGTGCTCCTAAATTAAAGGGATAGGCTTCCCACGCTCGAGTTTTTTTGTAGATTCCGATCCGGGAATTGTGTAACAAATCGCAGCTGCTCCTCTCTTTGAGCGATGAGGGGCTCGTTTCATGTACTTTTTTCTTTTCTTTTTCATATTAGAAAATTTTGATATCAAATAATTATTTCAACTCAACCAAAGGGCCCCAAAAAAATTTCACACAATGGGATGACCATGGACATCATGCATGCCAATTCTCATCGATTTCCGACACTCGATGCATTTACTAGGATTTTGCCGGCGAAAAGAACCCGAAACGTTGCCCGGACATGACGCAACGTTCGTTCGGTGTCAGGAATGGCTCACATGTTGCATGGGGGCCTACATTGGGCATCCTCACATGGTGCCAAAGTTTGGTGTCATTTCATGCAGGCCAGCACATAGCACATGTGCAATCACCATCATTCGGGTCTGCCGTAGGGGGAGCCCGAAGGACGTTGTTTTTCTGGACTCTACCAAATGGCCCCAAAAAAATTTCACGCAATGGGATGACCATGGACATCATGCATGCCAATTCTCATCGATTTCCGACACTCGATGCATTTACTAGGATTTTGCCGGCGAAAAGAACCCGAAACGCTGCCCGGACGTGACGCAACGTTCGTTCGGTGTCAGGAATGGCTCACATGTTGCATGGGGGCCTACATTGGGCATCCTCACATGGTGCCAAAGTTTGGTGTCATTTCATGCAGGCCAGCACATAGCACATGTGCAATCACCATCATTCGGGTCTGCCGTAGGGGGAGCCCGAAGGACGTTGTTTTTCTGGACTCAACCAAATGGCCCCAAATTTTTTTCACGCAATGGGATGACCATGGACATCATGCATGCCAATTCTCATCGATTTCCGACACTCGATGCATTTACTAGGATTTTGCCGGCGAAAAGAACCCGAAACGCTGCCCGGACGTGACGCAATGTTCGTTCGGTGTCAGGAATGGCTCAGATGTTGCATGGGGGCCTACATTGGGCATCCTCACATGGTGCCAAAGTTTGGTGTCATTTCATGCAGGCCAGCACATAGCACATGTGCAATCACCATCATTCGGGTCTGCCGTAGGGGGAGCCCGAAGGACGTTGTTTTTCTGGACTCAACCAAATGGCCCCAAATTTTTTTCACGCAATGGGATGACCATGGACATCATGCATGCCAATTCTCATCGATTTCCGACACTCGATGCATTTACTAGGATTTTGCCGGCGAAAAGAACCCGAAACGCTGCCCGGACGTGACGCAATGTTCGTTCGGTGTCAGGAATGGCTCAGATGTTGCATGGGGGCCTACATTGGGCATCCTCACATGGTGCCAAAGTTTGGTGTCATTTCATGCAGGCCAGCACATAGCACATGTGCAATCACCATCATTCGGGTCTGCCGTAGGGGGAGCCCGAAGGACGTTGTTTTTCTGGACTCAACCAAATGGCCCCAATTTTTTTCACACAACGGGATGACCATGGACATCATGCATGCCAATTCTCATCGATTTCCGACACTCGATGCATTTACTAGGATTTTAAAAAACAATTCAAATGTAAAAAAGATAAGATCTATTAGAATGAAGAAGTGAAATAAAAGATAACATATTATCTTACATTTTGAAAATATTTCAAATATAAAGAAGAGAGCAAATATTAGAATGAAGAAGTGAAATAAAACAGAACATTTTATTTTACAAACTAAAAACATTTCAAATATAATAAAGATAAGAAATATTAGAATGAAGAATTGAAATAAAACACACCATTTTAGTTTATATTTCGTAAATATTATCAATATAAAAACGAGAACGAACAAATGAAATAAAACACAACAAAATTTGGCATATTTTTTTAATTTTAGTAAACACTGTTAGAAATAATATAGAAAAAAGAGATTTGATTTTAAATATTAGAAATATAAACAAGAAAATAAATTTTGGAGTTAAGAAGTGAAAAACAAAGAGAATATAAAACAGATCAGTGCGCGGGTAAGGCTGCCCTGGGCCAGCCCGCCCGAATTGGGCCCAAGGCAGAGCCGCGCAAGGCACAGCGCAGCGCACAGCCGTGGGGTGGTGGGAGTTTAGTCCCACCTCGCCAAGCGAGAGAGCGCCGCACCGGTTTATATACCCGGCTGCGACTCCCCTCCCAAGCTCCTATCATATGCAGGCAGTACATTGCCTAACTCTCGGCCCCTCTGCCCCGTGGGGCCTACTAGCAGCAGAGATATTCTGCACCACGGGCCTGCATCCTGGCCCATGAACGGCTGGGTTCCTAGTCGTATGCAGGCCGTGGTGTATGAATTCTCCTGCTCTGGTAGGTGGGCACTTTTTTTGGCATATTGCCATGTGTTTTGATCTTCAAATCACACACTAAATTATACACATGCTCACTTGCATTCAATACACATTTTTTTGCATATATGACAAGTTAATGTTTTGACCTTCAAATCACCTAATAAATTTTACACATGCTCACTTACATGTAATACACATGGCTATTAATGGGATTTCAACAAAAATGAGGCCGTGGTGTATGAATTCTGCTCCCACATGCATGCCATGGTCATGGTAGGGTGTGCATAAAGTTTGGGATCATTTGGTGGGACCGGCAAGGAAAACCTCTTTCAAACTTGCCCTCCGGCAAACCCGAATGGTCCGGCTTGTACATGGTTCATGTGGAGGCATGCATGAGATGACCCCAACTTTTTCGGAGCATGTGGGCATGGCCAATGTGGTCCCCCAGGCAAGGTGTGCACGAATTCGGACACAATACACACGTTGCGTCATGTCGGGGCACTGTTCTAGGGTTTTATCGCTAACCTTGCAGGGTTAAGCTATGTATTTGAATCTAGAACCAAATTAACGCAACCTTAGAGTTGAAGAACTGGCTGATCCATATATCATTAATAATGCTCTATTTCCACTTCAAGCCAGCATAAACCTATATAACCAAAAGCCAGCATGGCCTGCAGTCTGCCTAACCCATCATCCTAGGATTACAAAGTTCATGAGCACCGCAAAATAACAGCAACAACTACTAAAACATCGCAACAAAGTAAAGGCCACATCTTCAGCAGGAAGTAGAGTCTTCTTTTTTATCCTTCCAGTCTTGCCACGTTGATTCTCCACCCCTGCTTCGCTGTGTACACTTCACTTGCTACTCGCTCTAGCAGTCTTGCTCCCACCTCCAGCACCTTTTTTGTGGCTCCTTTGTCTGCAAAATAGATCAATCAACAATCCTATTAGGGGCTACATTTTTCATGCAGAGAAATAACTATAGTTTTCCCAATACCGCAGTACTAAAATCACATTTATTAGGGGCAACCAAACAGCTCACTGTAAATAAAACTAACATAATCTCAAATACTGAAGTATTCTCAAAGAACTTAGAACATAGTATGCTATCAAATGGGTCCAAACTGACTCACACAGATAGACTAACTGAAGACACTGACATGCCATCACTCTGTTTTCTTGTCCTTCAACTTGCTGATGCGCTCTGAGTGACGAATGCCCATACGGATGTAGGTCTCCGCTTCAATCGGCATGGTCCTATCTCCGAGCTACGGGATCCCTGGACCCACAATCTGCACGTCCGCCGGCTGCTCCTGGACAACATCCTCCTCCTCCTCCTCTCCAGCACTGTCGTCCAGCAGCAGAACAACCTCCTCTTCCCCGCTCTCATCCTTGCTCTGCTCCACATCTTCGCTATCACTCTCATCCTCGCTATGCCCCACATCTTCACTATCACTGTCATCCTTTCTTTGCTCCACATCACTGTCAGAGTGAACATTGGACTGATCAACCGGGGCAGGCACCGCGAGCAACACTCCGACAAGATCTGGCACTGGAATAGGAGGGGCGCGGCGGCGGGAGCGGTACATGTACCACCTCGCACGCTGACGCGGATCCGGGGAGTTCTCCGCTTCGTTCATAGCCCAGAGGAAAACCTGGACTGGAACAACTCCTCGAGCAGGACCAAACAACGATTTCTTCTCATTGCCCGTAAGCACTTTGATGAGACCCCTACCGTGGTCGATGAACATCTGCAAGCTGGGAAACCAGCTACAGATCTCCTCCACATTCACCCTCTTCTCCAGATCGCCCTGACAGAACTTCCCAACTGCCTCCTCCCACATTTCTTGAGCGCGGCGGCAATCACTTGCCGACCGCGACCTCCTTCCCTTCTTGTCCCCCATCGCCGGCGGCGCCAGATGTGAGATTTGAGCACACGGAGTGAATGGGGAACAGAAGCAAAGACCTAGGGTTCGTATCTGCCAGATGAAATGGGGAATTTTTCCCCTCTCCAGCTGATAACCGCGTGTGAGGCCGGCCTGGAACGGCCCACCCAAATTAGGCCCAAATCAAAGCCGCGGCAGGCACTGTCTCGGGGTGGTGGGAGTTTAGTCCCACCTCGCCAACGGAGAGGAGCTCGCACCGGTTTATAAACCCACCTGAGCTAATCATCTCAAGTTCCTATCTAAAGCAGGCAGCTCATTGCCTAACCAGTCTCTCTCTGCCCTGTTGGGCCTACCGGCAACTTATATACATTCACCGCGGGCTTGCATCCTGGCCCAATGGGTTACTAGTCGTATGCAGGCCATGGGGTTTCATATAAATGATGTTGGTAGGCTGGCATTTTTTATTATTTATTTAATTTTTTGCATATGTCACATGTCAAATTTTGCAAACAAGTTTGAATCATTAAATTTTCAAATTATAAATTAAATTTAAAATTTAAAAATATTAAAAATATTTGGACCAAACATTTCCACCATGTGAGGATACCCAAAGTAAATTTTTAAATTTGTATTCAATTTTTTGCATATGTCAAATGTCTAATTTTGCACACAAGTTTGAAACAAAATATGTCCTCTAGACTGACTGGTCAAAACATCGGTCTATACCTCAAGGGGGCATTGTAAAGTATTGTTTTTCCAAAAAAATTTCATAGCCATGTTTGGCACATGTGGGTCACCATGTACAAGAAAATTTGGGTGATTTGGAGGTGGTGGAAAAAATCACGTATGTTAAAAAACTGGCTTAAGTTAGACCAAATGGTCCCTCCGGATCGATGTTGGGTTGGTTTACATGTACATGTACAGGGACCGGAAATGCGCGTGTCAGAGATCGTACTTGCGTGTACATGTACTAATGATCCCAAACTTTCTTCATGGCATCTCATGACCCCATAGAGAATTCATGCATAATGGTTTCCATGTGGGGCAAAATTTTGAATGTTTTTACGGTTTTCTGTGTGTGGGGGGGGGTTAGGGTTCAGGGTACATGCCACATTGTTCACATTGTCCAATTAACACTTTGTATAGATTTTTTGGGTAAAAAATGAACGAAATAATGCAACTAATCTGAACGTAACGTTTGGCATGTATCAAACCAAGTAGCCACTATTCCTAAAAAAACCAGTTAGCCACTAATTTGGCATGCATCGAAGCGCATTACTTCAAAATAACTATTAACCCTACAATCACGGATATATACCTTCCCATTCTACCGCATATCAACCCTATCCTAACCACCCCCATCTACCTTGTTTCTCCTCACATAGCCATCGTCGGGATCGCGCCATCGCTTCTCAAGCGACCACGCCGATGCCGGATTAAAAAGGTCTCCTCCACGGCTCCTCCCATCTTCGATTGCAGTGCTGATTATTTTTTCCATTGATTCGACCAAGAAGTCATTTCCGAAGAGATTAGAAAATACAGCCTTTGCCATAGTTGAGTAGTTCTGGTGTAATTGGAGTACAGGATGTCATGCAAGAGCTTTTTGATTGATAGTTTGTAGTAGTTGTTCGTACGAACTGGTTATGAATATATTTTCTCGGTGGTATTGTTAGGAATTAGTTGGATGAGGTTGTGGATACAGTTTTCATACTATGGGTATATGTGTTGTTGTAGGGACCATGGTCTCAGAGGCGCATAACAACCGTGCGGAGTACGACAAGTCTTTGCATGAAGCGCGCCGGGAGATTGATTTGAAGGTGCAAAAGGATCGCGCTGAGGTAGATAAGAAACTCAAAAAAGAACGTTCATACATGGACAGGATGATAAAGGAGGAGCGTGAGGAGTTTTCCCGTAAGATGGCGAAGATGCGTCTTGAGATTGCAGAAAAGTATAAGTGGGACTGTGAGGACATGGAAAAAAAGTTTTTCCTTGGCTACAAGGAAATGCATCAAACGTTGCAGAAGGACCGGAAGCTTGTGGATAGTATTATACAGACAGAGCGAGTCAGGATGGATGCCTATGTGTTGCAGGCACGTTCGGATATGGACAGCAAGCTGCTACAGGAGCGGTGGGACATGGATTATAAGGCCATGCTGGAGAAGGTCCGTTTGGAAGGACATATGTTAGAAGCCCGTGCGATCTCACGGCCACCCCGACAACATGTCTTCAATTTTTCTCCCCCTGTAAGTATCTCGCACCGATTGTATATATGAAGGACCTACGTATTCTATGATACAAACATCTTCAATTTGTGCCAACCTTATGTCGGCGATTGTATGTAGGCTAAGCATCATGAGACGGCACAATCGCCATCCACTCGAGACATTGCGATAGAGTCACCCGTTCAATGCCACATCACTCCACCCCAACAACATATCTTCAATTCTCCCCTTGTGAGTACCTCGCAACGATGCCATACCCAAGATATGGTATGACCTTTTAAAATTTGTGTGTAAACCCACTGTCGACGTTTCATACACAGGATAAGAAACCTGTGATGGCAGAGTCCCCAGTCACACCACATGAAGGATACATTCCACATAACAAGGTGAGAAGGTTTGAGATGGCACAATCCACAGTCACTCCACATGAAGGATGTCGTGGAATTGTCACGGCAGATGTCCTCGAGCTAGGACTTAGTCGTGGAGCCATCGCAGCTAGGAAGCTTGAAGGGGTTAATGCGGGACAAGGAACACGAGGGTTTATACTGGTTCGGCCCCTTACGGTGAAGGTAAAAGCCTACGTCCAGTTTGAGGAGGTATTGATTAGGGTTACGATCACCGGGGAGCTAAACTGCTATGCCCGGCTCTGGATGAGATTGTCGTCGCCCCTAAACCGCTGTCGGGTCATCCCTTTATATAGGGAGGCTGACGCCCAGCAGCCCTTAGAGTCCCGGCCGGCTTATAAGAGTATCCGGCTCGGACTCTAAACTATACTTGCCTTACGCTACAAGTTCTACTGTAATAATGATTATAACTACGGGCCTTAAGCCATATCCGGGTCTCAGCCCATCTCTGGCCCATCGTCTTGAAACTTGGCTCCAGGCTTCTGGCAACGATCGTATGAGTAACCCGGCCCCTCCTGGCGGGTGACTCTAAGGTCTATATCCTCAACATTAGGCCCCAGATTGATTTGAGCCGGCTCATGTCAATCTTCGACTCTTCTGACAGAAAAAAATCTCCGGCTTATCATTCATGTGAAGGCCATAACCCGGAGTGACGTCATCCTCTAGACTCCGGATAATCCGCCGTGACGTCATTCTCCATTAAGTCCATTTTTTACTCCGCCAGATCCGCAACGGATCTTTGCTTTACTGTCATTCCGAAAATCGAGGCGTCGTGGGGGGGAGATAATCACGCCACGGTCTCCTTGAATCTCGCGCCCACTTATGACCTCGCCTTATAAATAGGCCGGCCCAACAGGTCCTTCTCACGCCTCTTCTTCCTCCTCGCGCCGTCGCTCCTCTGACAGAGCTCTGCCACTGCCGCCGCCGTCGCGCCCCTGGTCTTCATCAACCCGGCCGCTGCATCACCCTGACTCGGACCAGATAACGGCGGCGACCTCCGCTCTTCTCCAACTCCGGTGAGTCTCCTTTGCCCTGTCAGATGGATCTACCGTAGAGTTCGTCGGTGTTCTTCGCGTTCATCGCCATTGCCACAAACCTCAGTAGTTCTCATAGCCACTGTACTTAATCGATCTTTAACCTTGCATAGAGTTAGTGCGGTAGCTGTTTAAGCCTCATTTCAAGTACTAGTAGATCTCCTTCCACTGTATAGATGTCTCATTCGAGCTCAAGAACTTCCCTGCGTCCGTATTTTAGGTCTAGAAAACTTTCTTTGCTCCGACCATTTTGATCCGAAAAAGTTACAGCAGTATGCGAAAACCTGTTTTACCACACTTAGTAAAAACTGCAACAATTGAAACTTGGCGGCTTACATCTCCGGGTTAAAGAAAACATGTGCCATAGAACTTTCCGGTTTAAAGAGAACTATGCTCTGTAGAATCCTCCGGCTTAACTGTAGTGAAACCGTAGATAACCAATTTACTCCGAACCCCCCTGCGGCTTAAATAACCCACTGTATCTGAGAATATATCATTAGTCCCCTTCATAAGCCGCCATCTTAGTTTGAACAATAGATCTCCGGCTTATAATTAACCCGGACACTTTACTCTTTATCATAGACCACCAACTTTCACCATGCCTCCCAAGGCTCCCATCACTTGCAACTGGATGAGGTCCAACGTCACCGACGAGACCCTGGCCAATTTCGTTAAGTCCGGATATTTACCTAAGAAGGAAATCATGTCCTACCGTGCCCCTGACCCGTCGGAAGAGAGACCACAGCCAAGGGACGGGGAGGTAGTGATCTTTGCAGACCATATGAGCCGGGGCTTCGCACCGCCCGGCTCAAAGTTTTTCAGGGACGTGCTCAACTTCTTTGACCTACGGCCTCAGGATATAGGACCCAACTCCCTATCCAACATTTGCAACTTCCAAGTCTTTTGCAAAGTGTACCTTGGAGAAGAGCCCAGTTTGCTGCTTTTCAGAGAGCTGTTCTACTTAAACCGCCAAAATGAGTGTGCCAACGGGCCAAGTCTAGAGTTAGGCGGCATCTCCATCCAGCGGCGTAGGGACTATCTGTTCCCTTACGCAGAGCCGCCGAGCCACCCTAAGGACTGGAATATGACTTGGTTCTACTGCCAAGATACGTCCCCGGCTTACGAAAACCCGCTGCCCGGCTTTCGCCCAACGCGCCTGGAGCCGACTCATCCGCTATCCGACAAACTGACTGCCGCGGAACGCCAGCCTCTGCTTCCAACGATCAATAAGATCAAAGCCCTGCTAGGCAACGGTCTGAACGGAATTGATCTGGTCCGGGTCTGGATCTCATGGCGGGTGATCCCATTGAGCCGCCGCCCCGGCTTAATGTGTGAGTACACCGGGCGAAAGGATGACCCGCAGAGGCACAGTCGCAATGATCTTCCAGAAGACGTTGCAGAGGAAGAGACCAAGGCTCTTCTAAACGAGAGCTTGGCAGACTGCGGAAGAACCGGGCTAGCCCCCTTCTGCAAGACCAATCCAGCTCCAGCGGTAAGCCGCTGACTTTAACTTTTATCTTCGTCTGCATATAACCTTCAACTGAACCATTTAAGAATCAATCATCATATCTTTCAGACTGATGATAAATTCTGGCGGGTCAAATATGACCATGAGGCGGCCAAGAAAGCCAGGAAGGCAAAGAAAACCGCCAAGAAAGCCGCCCCTCGCAAAAGGGAAGCAAACCCACTTCTTCGGAGCTATTGCAATTAAGCGACAGCTCCGAGTCAGAGGTAATCCTTAAACCTTTAAATTCTTGCCATATTTTTTGTTTGTTGCTGTCCGCCTTATCAATATTTGCTCATTGACAGGATGACACCGGCGCCAGTAACCCGGTGGTTGAAGAGGTAATGTCACTTTCCTCCGACTCGGAGCCTTTGCCACAGCTGAAAGTCCGAAGAGTAACCCGGAAAGTAAGCTTTTCACATCCATTAGCTCATCAAGACCCTCAATTTCTTTTGAAGCCGCAGGTTCACGAAAGCCGGCGTCACACCCGGGCCCGTAAGGACACCGACCTCTCCGCCGGGTTACCCGACGCAACAAGGAAGCGTCGCACTGAGGTTTTTTCTCACCTGTACCCTTTTCATCCGTTGGCGGGTGTTATCCGCCAGCCACTCAACTCTTCTGACTCCAATTATCAGGAGACCTCCCCCTCTTCGGGTGACTCCATGCAGTCAAGTCTGCCGGCCTTCAAGACTGCACCCGGGTAATAACAATCTCCTTACATTATCTGTCTGTACTTACTCTTTGTGTGCCTAACACTTCTGTCTTTTCAGTGCCCAGGCGAAGCTCACCAAAAGAGCAAAGAAAACCAGGTCAGCCGGAGTGCCAGACTTGCCTGACCCAGAGGCGACGGTTCAAGAGCCGCCAGCTACCTCTGCGCCCGAAGCCACCATTCCAATGGACACGGCACCTGAGGCCCCTGCCCCGACTACCAAGACAATGACCGAAGCGTCGGTTAACCCGGAGGCCTCCGGCTCAGCCCCACCAGCAGACGACCCGGACGTGGTAATCACCCGGACGGAATTCGTTGAGCCGGGGAGACCGACCGCGTTGGACAAGTGCTCCGCGAAGGGGGAGTTACTGCAGCCCCACCGGGTGAACCTGGACCTCTCCGGCTACACCGACTTGAGCATTGGAGAGCTCGTCTCTGGCTACATCAGCCAAGTCCACAAGAGCCGGGACGCCGAGGTTGCCATGGTCAACCAGATCCAAAAAAAATCCGAGGTACCCTTCTGCCGTCTTCTTACTTTACTGCATAGTTACATTTGCCATGCTAGCCCCCAAGTCGATGACTTATACTTTATATGTTGTAGACTTAGGTTCCGGCTTACTCAACTGAGCCGGCAGTACGTAGATAGAGACGTTCAATATGCATTAGCCCCCAAGTGCCAAGTGCCTTTGCTTGGAAAGCGCTTGGGACTTATATAACAACTGTTAATTAACCCGGAAATACATGCAGGCTGTTGGCAAGAAACTAGAGGCGGACCTTGCGGATCTCAAGAGCCGGCTAAAGATGCAAGAGACGGAGACCCGGAAGGCAAACGCCAAGTTCGTATCCAGCATTGCCACTCAAGAAAATTTGAAGACCGAGTTTGACGCTTAGAGGAAAGCCTGGGTCGAAGAGAAGGCCGCACTGGTAACCCGGGCGGAACAGGCGGAGAAGGCCCTCACTGAGAAGACCGCTGAGCTCTCCGGCCTAAAGCGCCAGGTTTCCCAAATGGTGGCTGCTATCTTCGGTAAGTCGCCTCACCGGCTTTCATCAAGTCTGTATATGCTATGATTCATCCTTGTCACCGGCTTATCTGATCTTGTTAAACAGGTCCCTGGAGCGCCAACCTCAACCAGAGCGTGGTCACCAAGTTAAAGGCCGTGTACACCCTGGTGGAACAGCTCTACACCGGGTCACAGCGTGCCTTAGCTGTGGTGGCCCTATCCAACGAGGTGCCAACTCATCTGGCCGAAGTCCTGCGCCGGCTCGCTGTTCTGCCGCAGCGGATCCAGGAGCTACGACGTGCCTCCGCGAGAGCCGGAGCAATTGCCGCGCTGAGCCGGGCCAAAGCATTCCTGCCGGAGCTAGACCCGGCAGACATCGCCCTGGGTTACCCAAGCCTGAAGGAAGACGGCTCAGCCTTCGACCAGAAGGACTTCGCGGCATGTGTGAAGGCTGTACACCCGGTGGCCACCCTCATCGGGAACGACACCGACTTAACCAAGTACCAGCCGGGTTATGATGCGGAGAATCAGAGGATTCCAACCCCTCGCTATGAAGCCCTCAATCTGATCCCTCCGGCTCGTCAGCACACCTTCGCCCCGGAGATTGACCCGGCCGGGTTAATTGACGAAGAAGCCCAGTTCGAAGCTCTCAGCGGCATCAACTGGAAATCATCGACCTTCGAGGTCTTGGGATCAGCCGGAGGAGAAGACAGAAGTGAGCCGGGGACTTCAACTCAGCGGGCATCATAAGTTAGCTGGCGGCTTATCAAACATTGTTCCATCTTTTAGACTTGAAGAATGATTGTAATAGAGTAAATGCAACAGTTTATCTCTGTCGTGCCATCGTGCACGTTTTGAACGCGAAAGCCCTTTGAATTTGTCTCCTTTATGTTTCTCCGGGTCAGAATCATCCCTTTGTTTTTCTCAACCTCAAAAGATGCCTTTAAGTATCTGCATGGAAAAGGCAAATCACAAGTCTCGAGGCGGCTTACCGCCCTAAGAATCAGGTGTTTGAGATAAATAACCTGGAATTCGAATCAAAAAAGGACTGGCCCTTAATTATACTCTGAACATAGCCATAATAACACACTTAACAGCCTGTAAGCATCTTCCGGTTTAAATAACCCGGGTAGTAAGGTTGATACCTTAACTCCGGTTTACCTGTCTTGATGACACCCATGACGTGCAATTAACACTGTAAACCAAAGTTAAACCGGCAAGTGAAACCCGGCCATGCACACCTCAGAGTAAACTTGTGAAAAAACAGGAGAACTTAGGGGCTTCCGGTTCGAATACGACCAGAGACCCGGCCCCAAGGGGTTAAGCCAAGATTCGGATATGATCATACTGCCCCCAGTGGGTGTGGCGATGCCAATCAAGAGGGTACCGACAGCTATGTTCTCTTTGGTTCGAATACGACCCATGTTTGAACAGGAAGCCCCCAAATGATTCTTAAAATTGTTTAACGACGCTGATTCGAATACGATCCACGTCGGTTCTTAGAGGGGTTAAACTATGATTCAAATATGACCAAAGGCAACCTCGCAATGAGCTCGGCACTTTGCCAGTCAAATGGGTATCGACAGTTATGTTCTCTTTGGTTCGAATACGACCCATGTTTGAACAGGAAGCCCCCAAGTGACCTTTCTGATTACGGCTAGACTCGAATACGATCATAAGCTGGATCCTCCTTTAAATCAGCATGTGAAAAACAACACAAGCATTTTTGGAGGAGAAAAAAGGACAGAGGTCCTGCTTTATTGCTTATCATAATATATACATGTCTGAGACAAATATGTACACCACGAGAGCCGGTAGCTCAAGTGTAGTAAGGCCGAAGCTGAGCTATGTTCCACGGCCGACGGGTCTCCTCCTCAGATTTACGCGAATCTTTATGCTCCCGAATATCAATGAGGTAATATGACCCGTTGTGCAAGTTCTTGCTGACCACAAAGGGCCCTTCCCAAGGTGGGGATAACTTGTGTGTATCTGTTTGATCCTGGATGAGCCGGAGCACAAGGTCGCCTTCCTGGAAGACCCAGGATTTAACCCGGCGGCTATGATAACGGCGCAGGTCTTGTTGGTAAATCGCTGAACGGGCTGCTGCCACATCACGCTGTTCGTCCAACAAGTCCAGAGCATCTTGGCGCGCCTGTTCATTATCCGTCTCAACATAAGCCGCCACGCGAGGTGAATCATGACGGATGTCACTGGGGAGGACTGCTTCTGCTCCATAAACCATGAAGAAAGGCGTGAAGCCTGTAGACCTGTTAGGAGTAGTATTGATGCTCCATAAGACGGAGGGCAACTCCTCCACCCAACAACCCGGCATCCGTTGTAAAGGGACCAAAAGCCGGGGCTTGATACCCTTCAGAATTTCCTGGTTAGATCTCTCAGCCTGACCATTGGATTGAGGATGAGCCACTGAAGAAACATCAAGTCGGATATGCTCTCGTTGACAAAATTCTTCCATGGCGCCTTTGGAGAGATTGGTGCCATTGTCAGTTATAATGCTGTGCGGGAAACCAAAGCGGAAAATCACCTTTTTCATAAATTGAACCGCCATGGCTGCATCGCACTTGCTAACTGGCTCGGCTTCCACCCACTTTGTGAATTTGTCAACTGCCACCAAGAGGTGGGTCTTCTTATCCTTGGACCGTTTAAAAGGCCCAACCATATCAAGCCCCCAAACCGCAAAGGGCCAAGTGATTGGGATCATCCTCAACTCCTGAGCCGGCACGTGAGCCCGTCGTGAGAACCTTTGGCAACCATCACATTTACTGACCATGTCCTCTGCATCAGCGTGAGCCGTCAGCCAATAAAAACCATGACGGAAAGCCTTGGCTACAAGAGATTTTGAGCCGGCATGATGACCACAATCCCCTTCATGGATCTCCCGCAAGATCTCTTGGCCTTCCTCAGGGGAGATACAACGTTGAAATGCCCCTGAAACACTGCGATGATGTAACTCGCCATCGATGACGATCATTGACTTAGCCCGCCGGGTTATTTGCCTGGCCAGAGTTTCATCCTCAGGCAACTCTCCCCGGGTTATATAAGCCAGGTATGGCATTGTCCAGTCTGGTATGACATGAAGAGCCGCCACCAGTCGTGCCTCCGCGTCAGGGACAGCCAAGTCCTCCTCTGTAGGCAATTTAACCGAGGGGTTATACAGGACATCCAGGAAAGTGTTAGGCGGCACCGGCTTTCGCTGAGAGCCTAGCCGGCTTAAAGCATCAGCCGCCTCGTTCTTCCTGCGATCAATGTGCTCTACTTGGTATCCCTGAAAATGCCCAGCAATGGCATCAACCTCGCGGCGATAAGCCGCCATGAGAGGATCCTTAGAATCCCAGGTGCCTGATACTTGTTGAGTCACCAAGTCTGAGTCACCAAAACACCTTACCCGGCTTAAGCTCATCTCCTTAGCCACCCGAAGACCGTGAAGCAAAGCCTCATATCCAGCCGCATTATTAGTGCAAGGAAACATCAACTGCAGCACATAATGGAACTTGTCACCCTTAGGGGAAGCCAATACAACACCAGCCCCCGAGCCCTCCAGCTGTCTGGACCCATCAAAGTGAATAGTCCAATAAGTGTTATCCGGCTTTTGCTCAGGCACTTGTGACTCCGTCCAATCATTGATGAAATCCACCAAAGCCTGAGATTTAACAGCAGTGCGTGGCACATATTTGAGGCCATGAGGTCCAAGTTCTATAGCCCACTTAGCAATTCTCCCTGTAGCCTCTCTGTTCTGGATAATATCACCAAGAGGGGCAGAACTGACCACAGTGATGGGATGACCCTGAAAATAATGCTTGAGCTTCCGGCTCGCCATGAACACACCATACACGAGCTTCTGCCAATGCGGGTACCGCTGCTTGGACTCAATGAGCACCTCGCTGACATAATAAACCGGCCGCTGAACCGGATGCTCCTTACCCGCCTCCTTGCGCTCCACCACAATAGCCACGCTGACGGCTCGTGCGTTTGCCGCCACATACAGTAGCAAGGGCTCCTTATCAACCGGAGCAGCAAGGACGGGGGGCTCTGCCAGTTGCTTTTTCAAATCCTCAAAAGCGGTATTAGCTGCATCATTCCAGACAAAGTTATCAGTTTTCTTCATCAACTGATATAAGGGCATAGCCTTCTCACCCAAACGGCTTATAAACCGGCTTAAAGCAGCGATGCGACCCGCCAAACGCTGAACGTCATTTATACACGCCGGCTTAGCTAGGGAGGTGATGGCCTTGATCTTCTCCGGGTTAGCCTCAATGCCTCTGTCAGAAACCAAGAAGCCCAATAGTTTGCCTGCAGGAACACCAAAAACACACTTGGCCGGGTTTAAGCATCATCTTGTAGACCCGGAGATTATCGAAGGTTTCCCTTAAGTCATCTATCAGGGTTTCCTCCTTGATGGATTTAACCACAATATCGTCCACGTAAGCGTGAACATTGCGCCCGATCTGTTTATGAAGACAGTTCTGTACACAACGCTGGTAAGTCGCCTGTGCACACTTGAGTCCAAAGGGCATAGACACATAGCAGAAGGCTCCAAAGGGAGTGATGAACGCCGTCTTCTCCTGGTCCTTAACTGCCATCTTAATCTGATGATACCCGGAATAAGCATCCAAGAAACTTAAGCGTGCACAACCCGCCGTAGCATCAATGATTTGATCAATACGGGGGAGAGCAAAAGGATCAGCCGGACACGCCTTGTTCAAATCCGTGTAGTCCACACACATCCGCCAGGTGCCGTTCTTCTTGAGCACGAGCACCGGGTTAGCCAACCATTCGGGGTGAAAAACTTCAACAATAAACCCAGCCGCCAAGAGCCGGGCCACTTCCAGACCAATGGCTTTCCGCCTCTCCTCATTAAACCGTCGAAGGAACTGTCTGACTGGCTTAAATTTCGGTTCAACATTGAGAGTATGCTCAGCGAGTTCTCTAGGTACACCTGGCATGTCAGAAGGCTTCCATGCAAAGATGTCCCTATTCTCACGGATGAACTCAATGAGCGCGCTTTCCTATTTTGGATCCAGATTGGCACTGATGTTGATGAATCTCCTGGAACAAAATCAACAAGCTTAGTTTCATCAGCCGACTTAAATTTCATCGCCGGCTCAGCCTCCGTAGTCGGCTTCTTTAGAGAAGTCATGTCTGTTGGGTCAACATTGTCTTTGTAAAACTTCAACTCCTCTGTTGCGCAAACAGACTCTGCATAAGCTGCATCACCTTCCTCACACTCGAGAGCCACTTTCCGGCTGCCGTGAACCGTAATGGTCCCATTGTGACCCGGCATCTTGAGCTGTAAGTACACATAACACGGCCGTGCCATGAACTTGGCGTAAGCCGGCCGTCCAAATATAGCATGGTACAAACTTCTTATCTTGACCACCTCAAAGGTTAATTTCTCCACCCTGTAGTTGTTCTCATCACCAAAAGCCACTTCCAATTCGATCTTGCCGACTGGATAAGCCGACTTACCAGGTACCACACCATGGAAGATAGTGTTCGACTGGCTGAGGTTCTTATCAACCAGCCCCATACGGCGAAAAGTCTCATAATAGAGGATGTTGATGCTGCTACCTCCATCCATGAGCACCTTTGTGAACTTATAACCTCCCACCTGAGGCGCTACCACTAAGGCCAAGTGGCCCGAGTTATCCACCCGGGGAGGGTGATCCTCCCTACTCCACACTATAGGCTGCTCAGACCACCGCAAGTAGCGTGGAACCGCCGGCCCAACAGCATTAACAGCCCTCTTGTAAAGCTTCTGATCTCGTTTGCACAAACTAGTGGTGAACACATGATACTGTTCACCGCTAAGCTGCTTTGGGTTGGTCTGATAACCCCCCTGCTGCTGTTGATGACCCTGACCAGACTGTTGATTAAAGCCCCCTTGACCGTTCTGAAGACCAGAATTTGAGCCGCCGCCCGGGCCATGAAAGCCGCCGGCGCCTGAGCCGCCGCCCGGGCCATTGTAACTCTTAAAGGCCTTCATGATCGCGCAATCCTTCCACAGATGAGTCGCTGGCTTCTCTCTAGAGCCATGCCTTGGACAAGGTTCATTCAACAGCTGCTCCAGCGTTGGACCTGACCCGCCGCCTCGGGGAGGGGGCCTCCCCTTGCGTCGCTGGTTATTACCTTGGGAGTTGGCGTTGGCTACAAATTCTAGGCTGCCATCGGCCTTACGCTTGCCTCCTCCTTGGTTCCCCGGGTTAAACTGAGGACCCTTGCCATTGCCGTTCTTCTTTCCCTTCCCTGTCCTTTCATCGTCTGAAGGGGGATCCTTGGTACCATCGGAATCGGCGTACTTGACAAGAGCCGCCATTAGGGTACCCATATCGGTGCAGTCGCGCTTAAGCCGCCCGAGTTTCATCTTAAGGGGCACAAAGCGACAGTTCTGTTCCAACATTAAGACTGCAGAGCCGGCATCCATCTTATCTGATGAATGTATGATCTCCTTGACCCGGCGAACCCAATGGGTCGTGGATTCACCCTCCTGCTGCTTACAGTTAGTCAAATCCACAATTGACATAGACTGCCTACAGGTATCTTTGAAGTTTTGAATGAACCGGGCTTTCAGCTCAGCCCAAGACCCAATGGAGTTCGGTGGTAGCCCTTTCAACCACGTGCGGGCAGTTCCATCTAACATCATGGTGAAATATTTGGCCATGGCCGCCTCACTGACCTCCAGCAATTCCATAGCCATCTCATAACTCTCAATCCAGGCTGCAGGCTGTAAGTCAGCTGTATAGTTAGGCACCTTCCTAGGGCCCTTGAAGTCCTTAGGTAGACGTTCATTATGGATAGCTGGCACCAAACAAGGGACACCCCCGGTCCTGGTAGAAATACCCACATCAACGGACGTCGTTGGATAAGCCGGGGGGGTCTGGTAAGACGTCAATTGAGGCACCTGCTCCGCCTCTTGCCGCGCTTGGTCTGCTGCGTAAAAGGCTCCATTATGAGCCGGGCCATGGCCAGGGGGCGGGTCATGGCGTCGGACATTACTTGAGCCGGTTGCTGAGACCATGTGCCGGCTGTAACTCGGGCTCTGGCCTGGACGAGGGGTCGAGTGGATCCTGTCCCGGCTGTAGGAGTACGCCTCTTGCTGTGCCAGTGCCGTCTGCAGGAGTTCCCTGACCCGGCGGGTTTCGATGGCCGCCGGAGAGTCGCCGTCAACGGGGAGAGCCGCCAGTCGTGCTGCCGCAGCCACCATGTTCTCCAGCGGGTTATCATAATGACCCGGGGGTATTGGCACATACTGAGGCGGGGCAGGGGGCACCTGGGGAGGCCCCATCACTCGTGGCTGAAGAAGGGGTCCAGACCCGGGCGCAATGACCCCTGGCGGGTTACTAGATCCTGCACCCGGCGTGTTGAAGAGATTTCGTGGATCGTAAACCGGTGGGAGTCGAGACTAGGCCTTCTGATGCCTCCTTCTCATGACCTCGTTGGCCGCGTTCTGATCCATCGTGAGTTGGAAGGACTGTGCCTAAATCAGCTGAGTACGGGCGTCGAGAGCCGCTCGCTCCGCAGCCAGCCTGATCCCCTCCGCTGCAAGATCCTCTTTAGCTTTTATCAAATCCAATTTTAACTGTGCCACCTCCGCGTCATGCTGAGCTTGATTCGCCGGGTCAACCGTGGTGGTTAATAGGGCCGTCATCTTGTCCGTGAGATCCATCAGCACCTGAGCCGGAGACGGCACCGGGTTTCCCGATCCGGCAGCGGGGTTCTGAACAGGCTGTGCACCAGTCATAAAGACTCCAACCTGACATGGCTGCTCAAAAGGGTCCGGAATATTGTCACCGTCGGAACAACCCATGAGCCTGCCATCTAGAAGTTGGTACAACGAGTTTGATTCATCGGTGGCCGACTCGCCGTCAGAGCCGGCAGCCGTCTCATCACCGGATCCAGATCGATCGGAGAGTCCTCCATGGATACACCCCACAAAAGCATGCCTTAAGGCAGGCCGGGCCCGGGCGGGTCGCGCAAGCTGAGCCGTCTCGATGAGATCAGCGCAGAGACCCGGCTCGGGGCCCGGCTCACCAATCTTGCCAATGAAAACGTGAATTCCGCCGAAGGGGACCCGGTACCCGTACTCAATTGAGCCGGCGTCGGGGCCCCAGCTTGCATCGTCGATGCAGAGCTTGCCGCGACGACTCTTGGTCATCCGGCCCACAGCGTATCCCTTGAGCCCTTCGAAGCTGCCCTTCAAGAACTCAAATCCACCGTGCGCTGGCCCCACGGTGGGCGCCAACTGTCGTGGAATTGTCACGGCAGATGTCCTCGAGCTAGGACTTAGTCGTGGAGCCATCGCAGCTAGGAAGCTTGAAGGGGTTAATGCGGGACAAGGAACACGAGGGTTTATACTGGTTCGGCCCCTTACGGTGAAGGTAAAAGCCTACGTCCAGTTTGAGGTGGTATTGATTAGGGTTACGATCACCGGGGAGCTAAACTGCTATGCCCGGCTCTGGATGAGATTGTCGTCGCCCCTAAACCGCTGCCGGGTCATCCCTTTATATAGGGAGGCTGACGCCCAGCAGCCCTTAGAGTCCCGGCCGGCTTATAAGAGTATCCGGCTCGGACTCTAAACTATACTTGCCTTACGCTACAAGTTCTACTGTAATAATGATTATAACTACGGGCCTTAAGCCATATCCGGGTCTCAGCCCATCTCTGGCCCATCGTCTTGAAACTTGGCTCCGGGCTTCTGGCAACGACCGTATGAGTAACCCGGCCCCTCCTGGCGGGTGACTCTAAGGTCTATATCCTCAACAAAGGATACATTCCACAAAAGCAGGTAACAACACCGCAATGTTGCTATGCACATAAAAAATTATGTTTGCCCCTTTACTTATTGAATGTATTAACTCTGATGTGAGATACTAGGTGCTGGTCATGGAATTTTTTGTTAGTAGGGATGATGAGATGTCACATGTCCCGAGAGCATACTTTGATGAACACCCGGCAGAAGTCAGAATTTTTGAACCCGCCAAAGTGACCTACGATCTCATTATGAGTGAAATGAGAGATACTTTTGGTTGCAAACTGGGAGCAGAACTGTACTACTTCTTACCCGGGTCTGCATGGAAGCTGCCAGAAGGAATGTTCTTGATTGCAGGACCAGATGATGTAGAAAAAATGCTTTCTGATCTGAATGGCAGCAAGACATGTCACCTGTACATTGTGTACAATAGAACTACGGGTTGTTTTCCCGAGGATGACATTGATCCAGAGGTTCAAATTTTACATGTTACATGCATCTAGTTTATGGCTACGTCATTTTTAAGTTCTTCCTAATACAATTCCTATGGTTTTCTACAGGAAGTGAGAATCCAAGAAATGGAGGGTCTTGCTAGAGAGTTGGCGGAGAAAGAACAAGAACAACTTCAGTTGTATGGTTACATTGATGTTAAAGAGAAAAAGATTGAAGCACATGGGTCGTCGCCAAGCCCGACGCAATCTCCAACGTCGCAACGCAAGAGGTCACTGGATTTTGGCAGTGCAGAAGACCATATGGAGTAGGCTCAATTGTTTTTCAACCAGTTTAAGCTTCAAACCAGGATTATTTTGTTGCAAACAAACTTTTTTTTCTGTTTCACACTATGTTCGCAATTATGGTACAATTTATTCATGAGACAGTTCTTTGAACAACAATGCATGTGTTTTATGATCAATCATACAGTTGTTTCTGAGTTGTTTGTGAGATGGCATTGCATCTAAAGAAGTTTCCATCTATAAAACTTGTAAAAAATCATTTATGATGTCTTTGTTGAAACTGTTTTTTCGTGCCTTTCATCTACACGTGTAATCATTATAGCCTACAAAACCATACAACGTCGCAAAACAATTTCCAGTTGGCATGGATGCTTGTCATGTTGGTACAAGGGTTTCAAATTTTTTTGGGTCCATTTCAAGCATGCCGAAAAAATCCGTCTTCCCAGACGGAACATCCCCTACTACCCGAACGGCTAAGTTGAATGACACCAATTTTTCCATCAAGCGCGCAAGCACACCCCCGTGGGCCGCGTGAAATCTGAGCTAACCCCAAAACTTGCTGGTTTTGACGTCAAATAAGATAGAAATATCAGGGGAAGAAGATAGAAATAGCAAGCAAAACACAGATAACCAACAACATATCAAATAGACGGGTAGAAATCATAACATAGTTCGGATAGATAAAGTTCATGGTAGAACCAACAACATGATTTAATAGAAATATTTAAAAGATAAAAAACTTGCCCTAACACGCTAGGGCAAGACAAGCTGACGAGACCGGGCCTTCACCACCATCTTCACTGCGCCTCCTCTCCAGTGCTCCTCTCCATCCCGTCCTCGCCGATATAGTAGGGGAGGGTGTGCATACCGTCGCGGGTGGGGAAGATGCAGTCGAAGTTTGTGAAGATGTTGTGGGTTGTGAATGCGATGAATTCGCATCCACACCAAAACACCTTGCCGAGGAGGTAGTACGCATCAAATCTGTTGGTGAAGGTGACGGTGAGCCCTATCGGCGGAGACCAGGAGTTTGGACGCACTTCATCCAGTCGGAACATCACCGGCGAGCCCGCCGGGAGGTGGGCGAAGCCCGCACGGAGGAACCACTGGGCAAAGCCCCTTGCACCCCTCCAGCGTGAGAACGCCCACACGCGAAGCGTGCTCTCCACGACGACGCCGGCCGGATACTGTCTCTCCGGCACGGTCGGTGGGAGCCGGTAGGTGGGGCCGTTGTACTGCATCCTCGCGGCTCGCTCAGAGAGTGCTCTGGGTTTGGGGAAGAAGAGAAGGGCGGCGCAAATGGATGTGTGCAGAAGGTGAGGGCGGTGGTTTAAATAGGGAAAGGGGAGGTCAAACGATCCATATGCCACTTTAATTGCCACGTTGAATAGATGCGGGTGGATCAAAAAAGTGTGAACCCAAGGCTTTAATTGCCACGTTGAATACATGCAGGTGGATCAAAAAAGTGTGAAACCAAGGTTTTAATTGCCACGTTGAATCGAAAAGTGTGAAAACAAGGTTTTAATCGCCTCGCTCGCATGCATGCACGTCCGCCACCCGCGCATGCAAACCCACGTCGCCGCCCTTCCCATGCATGCAGGCCTCAGGCGCAGAAAACGAGAAGGCCCAACGGTCCATCCAGCGACCCAGCGGGTGAGGCTGGCGTGGGACGGCCCACCCGAATTAGGCCCAAGCGAGCTTCGCGCCGGGCACATCCCAGGGGTGCAGGGAGTTTAGTCCCACCTCGCCGAACGAGGGGAGCTAGCACCGGTTTATATAGCGGGCTGAGCTTTCCCTCTCAAGTTCCTTTCTAAAGCGGGCAGCACATTGCCTAACCGTCTCCGTCCCTGCCCTGTGGGGCCTACTTGCTACCTGTTTTCACAATCTGGCGGGCCTCTGCATCCTGGCCCAATAAATGATTGGGTTACTAGTCGTATGCAGGCCGTTGAATTGTGAAAGCGGACAAGTAGGCGGGCTTTTTTTGTCTATTTCATTTTTTTCATTTGTCACCATTATTTCCATTGCAGCATGTCCATCATGCTGCATTTTGGGAAGAACAAGCTAGAGTTGTACACACCCTGATTTAATGCTCAAAACGCCGGTTTATACCTCAAGGGGACATTGTAAATTAATTGTTTTCAAAAATTTCTTTCATAGACATGTTGCACACATGATCTCTTCCACAAACAAAACTAGGTTTCCAAGTTTTTGTATTTTTTTGAATTTTTTTTGAATTTATAATGCCCTCTAGACTGACTGCTGAAAACATCGGTCTATGCCTCAAGGGGGCATTGTAAAATAATTTTTTTTTAAATTTCTTTCATAGACATGTTTGGCACATGTGGGTCACCATGTACAAGAAAATTTGGATGATTTGGAGGTGGTGGAAAAAAACACGTATGTTCAAAAACTGGCTTAAGTTAGACCAAATGGCCCCTCCGGAATGCAATGATTTTTTCGACCACCTCCAAATCACCTCATTTTTGGCACACATGATCTCTTGCACAAACAAAGCTAGTTTTCGAAGGTTTTACATTTTTTTGAATTTTTTTATTAATTTACAATGCCCTCTAGACTGACTGGTCAAAACATCGGTCTATACCTCAAGGGGGCATTGTAAAGTATTATTTTTCCAAAATTTCTTTCATAGCCATGTTTGGCACATGTGGTTCACCATGTACAAGAAAATTTGGGTGATTTGGAGGTGGTGGAAAAAATCACGTATGTTCAAAAACTAGCTTAAGTAGACCAAATGGCCCCTCCGGAATGCGATGATTTTTTCGACCACCTCCAAATCACCTTAGTTTTGGCACACATGATCTCTTGCACAAAAAAGCTAGTTTTCCAAGGTTTTACATTTTTTTGAATTTTTTATTAATTTATAATGCCCTCTAGACTGACTGCTGAAAACATCGGTCTATGCCTCAAGGGGGCATTGTAAAGTATTATTTTTCCAAAATTTCTTTCATAGCCATGTTTGGCACATGTGGGTCACCATGTACAAGAAAATTTGGGTGATTTGGAGGTGGTGGAAAAAATCACATATGTTCAAAAACTGGCTTAAGTTAAAAGACCAAATGGCCCCTCCGGAATGCGATGATTTTTTCGACCACCTCCAAATCACCTCAGTTTTGGCACACATGATCTGTTGCACAAACAAAGCTAGTTTTCCAAGGTTTTACATTTTTTTGAATTTTTTATTAATTTATAATGCCCTCTAGACTGACTGGTCAAAACATCGGTCTATACCTCAAGGGGGCATTGCAAAGTATTATTTTTCCAAAAAAAATTTCATAGCCATGTTTGGCACATGTGGGTCACCATGTACAAGAAAATTTGGGTGATTTGGAGGTGGTGGAAAAAATCACGTATGTTCAAAAACTGGCTTAAGTGACCAAATGGCCTCTCCGGAATGCGATGATTTTTTCGACCACCTCCAAATCACCTCAGTTTTGGCACACATGATCTCTTGCACAAACAAAGCTAGTTTTCCAAGGTTTTATATTTTTTTGAATTTTTTATTAATTTATAATGCCCTCTAGACTGATGGTCAAACCATCGGTCTATACCTCAAGGGGCATTGTAAACTATTATTTTTCCAAATTTTCTTTCATAGCCATGTTTGGCACATGTGGGTCACCATGTACAAGAAAACTGGGTGATTTGGAGGTGGTGGAAAAAATCACGTATGTTCAAAAACTGGCTTAAGTTAGACCAAATGGCCCCTCCGGAATGCGATGATTTTTTCGACCACCTCCAAATCACCTCAGTTTTGGCACACATGATCTCTTGCACAAACAAAGCTAGTTTTCCAAGGTTTTACATTTTTTTGAATTTTTTTATTAATTTATAATTCCCTCTAGACTGACTGGTCAAACCATCGGTCTATACCTCAAGGGGGCATTGTAAAGTAATATTTTTCCAATTTTTGTTTCATAGCCATGTTTGGCACATGTGGGTCACCATGTACAAGAAAATTTGGGTGATTTGGAGGTGGTGGAAAAAATCACGTATGTTCAAAAACTGGCTTAAGTTATAATAGACCAAATGGCCCCTCCGGAATGCGGTCATTTTCTCGACCAATTCCAAATCACCTCAGTTTTGGCACACATGATATCTTGCACAAACAAAGCTAGGTTTCCAAGGTTTTATATTTTTTTGAATTTTTTATTAATTTATAATGCCCTCTAGACTGGCTGGTCAAAACATCGGTCTATACCTCAAGGGGGCATTGTAAAGTAATATTTTTCCAATTTTTGTTTCATAGCCATGTTTGGCACATGTGGGTCACCATGTACAAGAAAATTTGGGTGATTTGGAGGGGGTGGAAAAAATCACGTATGTTCAAAAACTGGCTTAAGTGACCAAATGGCCCCTCCGGAATGCGATGATTTTTTCGACGACCTCCAAATCACCTCAGTTTTGGCACACATGATCTCTTGCACAAACAAAGCTAGTTTTCCAAGGTTTTACATTTTTTTTGAATTTTTTATTAATTTATAATGCCCTCTAGATTGACTGGTCAAAACATCGGTCTATACCTCAAGGGGGCATTGTAAAGTATTATTTTTCTAAATTTTATTTCATAACCATGTTTGGCACATGTGGGTCACCATGTACAAGAAGATTTGCGTGATTTGGAGGTGGTGGAAAAAATCACGTATGTTCAAAAACTGGCTTAAGTTAGACCAAATGGCCCCTCCGGAATGCGGTCATTTTCTCAACCAATTCCAAATCACCTCAATTTTGGCACACATGATATCTTGCACAAACAAAGCTAGGTTTCCAAGGTTTTATATTTTTTTGAATTTTTTATCAATTTATAATGCCCTCTAGACTGGCTGGTCAAAACATCAGTCTATAACTTTGGGGGGCATTGTAAAATATTCTTTTTCCAAAATTTCTTTGAAATTTCTAATGCCCTCTTATATTTGTTTATAATGCCCTCTTATATTTTCTTTGAAATTTATAATGCCCTCTTATATTTTCTTTCTATTTTTTTAATTTATAATGTCCTCTTATATTTGTTTATTTTTTTAATGCCCTCTTATTTTTCTGTATTTTTTTATTTATGAAGTAAGGTTTCCATGATGGCTAGGCTGGCCCTTGCTTTTCGTTTTGTTTAATGCCTTCAGTTTATTTTTTTAATGCCCTCTTATATAACTTTATTAAAAATAAAGTAGATCTTATTTCAAATTCCTTTTTTTTGCACACATTATTTTTAACTAGTTTTACATTACTCTTGTAAATTTACATTTAATTCCTTCACACTTTGATGATGGAATATTTGCTCTGTTATTGCAACATTGGTTCAAATGATGGAACATTTGATCTTTTTGCTTATTCAAATTACGCATTGATGGAATGTGTGAGGATGAACAATTATCAGTAACTTTACGAAACCCCTTGTAATATAATTCATGACAGCCAATTTGGAACATTGCCAGATTCAATATTTGGTATAATTGGCACATGCGCACAGCAAGTTGCACTTGCGCACAGCATAGACAAGTGTTGCAGCATGTCTGAAGCAACACTGAAGCGCCATTTGTGATCATTGCACCATCGAAACAACAAGTAAACATGAAGGAAGCATTCACCACCCATAAAGTTAAGGCCAGACATATATAGATAGCATTAGGTACCAGGCAGTTCACAACAGATCCAGTTAAGACACACAATACATTACATTACATTACATTAATAGAGGTAGTTTTTAACCAGTTCAGACCCAGATGCAGCTTTCCAAAAGTAAAACATCATCAAATATACTGATGATGAGTACGGCTTCCAGCTTCTGATGATCAGCATGATGTAGGACTAGAGGTTAGGGTTTCTCAGGACCTTCAGGAGGGCAGAATGCTCAGCCCTGATCTTGTACTCATCACTGGAGATCGATGTAGCCCGGCAATGTTCCATCAGATGCTCCAATAACCCAGACCTGGGCTTGGGCTTGCTGCAGAAGGGGCAGCGGTACTTTTCCGTCCTCCAGTTGTGGTACATACCAGGTCCTTGGGTCCTGATCTTCAACACCACCTTCTCTTCAAACGACTCGACGTTCCCCTCGTCCACATCATCTCCAGATTCATACTGCACACATTAATGACTGACATTAATACATTATGCATTCAAATACTATAAACACACTAACTCAATGCACAAATAACATTTCAACTAGGCCTTACCTCATACGGCTCATCTTCATCAGAGTCATATGGGTAGAACTCAGTCTTGTCCCACTTCCTCTTGTTGCCCACAACCACAAGATCCTCCTCCTCCTGCTATATTGTCAAACAAGCACATCAATTACAATGAATTGAATTGCAGTTCAAAGAATGTCATTACACACAAAATTGTGAATGTGAACCACATTGGTATGTTGCAAGTGACCAAATGCTTTCCTTATAAATACAGAATCTAAGCAATCAATCAACAGACAAATGCTTTCCTTCATAAATGCTAATGGAAATCCAAGCTGGATTCTTGACATTCCCTGGATTAACCCAACACTTTTCCTTTGAAGGAATCCCCCCCCCCCACACTACTTAATGGAAACATATAGTATATTTTGTTGCTAGGATCCTGCCTTGGAATGTTTACTTCATAGTTATACAATGCTGACATCCTAGCTGCATATTTTTGTAATTCATCATAAGTATTTGCAAAAGAGGAAAATCTCTGGCCAGGTTAATTTTATGAGGCTCGACAATAGGCCTGCCTACAACATTTGATTTATAAAATTTTGGGCAAGGACAATATTTCAAGGCCATCTTACTGTTTTTGAGGCCACCCTTCTGCAATTGTAAAGTGAGTTATCTCTTAGCCCCCTAAATATAAAATTACATCCATTGCTAGTAATTACACAAGCCAACTACAATTTTTAATATGCACAAATTACTGTTTTTGGGATAATGCAGCAAAGCTCCTACACATATTAACATAATGCAGTAGTTAATTAGGTACAACTTCAACTATAAATGCATACATCTCCAACAAACATCTAAAATTTCATTACTTACCTAAACAACAACAAATTATACTATAGATGAATCTTGTATCATCTAAATCAATTCATTGGCACATCAAAATTAATGCATTCCAAATCAAATATGTTTCCATCCAGTATCATTGAACCACAGATCAAATCAAATAATCATATATGTCTGCAGCATTGAACTACAGATCTAATAATCATATGACATCTATCTGACCTTAAATTCCCCCTTAAATAAGGTATTAAACCTCATACTAATTAAAATCTAACAAGCAAAAATTCCACTACTAACCACTGAAAAAATCCCAAGGTGCTTTTATCTCTGAAGCAACGGCATTGGAGAGGATGTTCAATGCTGTAAATATCTCTGAAGCAACGGCAAAATTCCACTACTAACCCAAACTAAATAAGCTTAGACTGCCCCTTCCCCTCTCCTTCAGAAGCCCCAATCCAACACAAACAAATCCAGCCCTTGAGAAGCTCTTTTTGATTAACATGACAACACCCATTACATGAGCACATCCTTCACTATATTTACAACCAAACTAATGCACCATCTAATCACCTCAGGTAGACATTTTCCAAAAACACAAGGACATGCACAACCCATCTCATAGCCTCTGCGCATCAATCAAGCATCAAAGAACTGCAACTATGACAACATGCATCAATCAAGCATCTAAGAATTGCAACTATGACAGTCATAATCCCTAGAACTGTAAAAATTCCACTACTAATCTAATAAGCATCTAAGAACTGCAAAAATTCCACTACTAATCTAATAAGCATCTGAAAAAAACCCATCCCTCAATCCGGCTACTTCTAACCTAATCTAATAATCATATGAGGTCCACCATTCTTGCACGAATCAAATACTCGAAAACCCTAATGCAGAGAAAACCCTACATCCAACAAATCTAACGAAAAAACCTTCTGGCCACAAACCCTACAATCTAAAAACTACCACATTAAAGTGATAAGAAGATACCTTCTGCTCCGCCTGCTCCTCGCCAGAGCCGGCCTCCACCTTCTCCACCTCGTGCGCCTTGCCAGAGCCCGCCTCCACCTTCTGCGCCTTGCCACAGCCCGCCTCCACCTTCTGCGCCTCGCCAGAGATCGCCAGAGCGGGCGCATCTGGCTGGACTGTGCCTCTGCAACCCGCCCCCGCCTTCTCCAGATCTGCAGCGGGGGGGGCACCGCGCTGGACGCCGGCACGTCCCCTCACAAAGGTACCCGCAGCGACCTGCCGCGCCTGCTCCACCAGATCTGCACCCCAATCTGGGCGCTCGCCTCCTGCGTCCGCCATGGCGATGGAGAGGATGCGGTGAGGGCGACGAGGAGGTTGGAGAGGAGAGGGAGTGGGGAGTGGGGAGTGGGGAGAGGGAGACGATGCTGTGGGGGGAAATGGTCGGCGATGCGGCCGGAGGTGGTTGCCGTCCACATTTATATGATGGGACGGTTTTGGAATCTACCCGTGACACGTGCTGCCCCACGCGCGGGCGGTTCCACGCGCGCACGAAACGCCGCCATATACAAATACGTATACGGCCAGGCATACGATCTAACCAGGCCCGTACGGGCCTCCCAAGGCTCCTCGACGGCTGTACGCGGGGGCAACAAAGACGATCGTGCCCCTCGTTATGAACCGTTTTTGGTTCATCCTAGCCGTCGATGTGTTTTTCCACCTCGCGTTCAGCCCAGGGGGGAGCACCGGAGCAGAAACGCCAATCACGCCCTTAATAACTGAGATGCATAATTGATCTTGCTCGCCATGACTTTCATCTCAAGCGTGTTGAGCCCCAGGTTTTGGATACTGAACATGTAATTTTTACCGAGAGGGACTGAAAAAAGCGGTTACCATGGTTATGGAGAAATATCGCTTGAAATATTTCAAACAAATTTTGAATTCAAATTTTTGAAGTTGACATAGACAAAGTATTGAGCTTTTATGGATCTCCAAGCATCTCCTAAGGCCTCGTTCGGATCTTCTCTTGTTCCTCCTGGCAAACTCCTGCTTCTCGTACAACAGCTAGCTCGAGAGAATCCGTTCGGGAGGGCAGCTCCACTTCTAGTTGGTTAGTTAGGCTGATAGCCCAATAAGCTTTGCATTATGCCCGTTCAAAGAGTAAATAGCATAAAACTACCACTTTTCGTCCTATGGTTCCAAAAAACCACCACTTTTTTGTTTGTGCCTGATACCTACCACTTTTTTCGTCGGTTGTCTCAAAAAACCCAAATCGCCCGTTGCTAGCGTTTTAAACCGTTTTCTGACGGTTCGGGCCCGCCTGTCAGGCCAGGTCAGCGCCGCGCGTGACGGCGAGGCCGGTAACGGCCGTTACTCGGACCGACCGGCGCGGTCGGACCGCACCCGCTCGTGGCTCATTACTCTGCTCCCCTGCCGTCACTCTCACTCTCTCCCCTGCCCACACTCTTTCCTCTGCTCTCACTCTCACTCTCTCGCTCCTCTCCTCTCTGCTCTTCGACGCCGGCGGCGACTTGCGCTGTGGAAGCTCCACCGCCGCCATGCCTTCCTGGAATGACGGGGATACGAGCTCAGAGGATGAGTGCGACATCACAAGCATGGACATGGCTCTTTGGGTAAGTTTTTTGATCTGCTGAGCTAGGGTTAGGGTTCATCTAGGAGCTAGATTAGGTTAGTGTTCATCTTGGTGAGCTAGGGTAACCTTTGTTTACTGTTATTTAGTAGGCAGGGTTATGGTTGTTGTTTGAGCTATGTTTATGTATGCTTGAAAACTAGGGTTTGGGTTAGGGTTCTTGCTGGATTGGGGAATTAATTTGTGATCTATGTCTGGTTCTGTGAGCTAAGGTGATTTTTTTGATGTGTTCATGCAGGAGACGCCTGACACCACCGTGGAGCCTCTTTTCTGTGGCCAGCTGGAGCTTTCTGAACCCACCTGCATGATGCACCACATGAGGCCAATTAAGTGTGTGGCATTTGAAGGAACCTTAACTGGAAGGCGTTTCTATGGTTGTCCAGTGCAGCAGGTATAGTGCCTTAATTGGAATCATTTTCTTCTGAACCCACACATGTATTTACAAGGATGACAAGTTGCTGTTCTGAACCCACACAGTATTATGTTGACAAGTTGCTCTTCTGAACCTACACTGTATTATTTAGGATGAACTGCAATATGCCTTGTATTAAGGTATTGAGGGATATGGTTACTATCAAAAATGCTTATGTATAGGAAGCATATATCTGTGAAGGTGTTAACTGTGGTGTTACTGAGTGGGTTGACAAGCCCTGGCATCCAATTCTTCAGAATTGCTTGTCCAGGCTGTGGGACATGTACCATGAACAGAATTGTGGCAGGGTAGTTGATAAGCAGAAGTATGAGAAGCATTTGGCCAAGCTTAAGACTGAAAATGACAAGCTGTGCATTGAGTACACAAAGCTTGTCCAAGATGTATCCAAGATGTTTGATTGGCAGGATGGTAGGGTAGGCCACATGGATAACCAGAAGGCAGTTGAGGAGGAAGAATTTGAGAAGAAGAAGAAGAAAGAGGTAGAAGAGAGAGCTAGGTTGGAGGTTCAGATGGAGAAGCTCAAACTTTCCAAGGAACAAAGGTGCATTTTACAGAGCCAAGCTGACATTATCAAGAATACCAGGAAGGCAAAGAAGGAGGTTGAACAGGAGAGAGATTTGCTTAAGATAGAGAAGGCCAAGCTTGAGCATGTGGTGAATGAGCTGCTGAGTGATGGGCATGCAAGCAAGGAGAAACTTGAGAAAATCAAGGCCATCCTTGATTCATGAAGTGTGTTCTGCAGATGGTGAAGTACATCCAAGGCCTTTATAAGTATGTGGCCTAACAATCTGATGTGAAGATATGGGGTGTACATTTTGGGGAATGTGAAGCTAATCTAGTCTATGTCTATGCCAATGTTAAGAACTGTTGTTATGCTGCTAGAACCTTTAATGCTAAGTTATGAACTAAGTTGTAATGACTGTTCTGCCTGTATTTGAACCTCTTCTGCTATGTTATGGAGTCAGTGATAAGCACTGCTGGAGTATGCTATGTGTCTTTTTATGTTTAAAAGGTAGTTATGTTTATTAGTGCTTTCTACCTGGGCTTTGTGGCCCAGTTATATTTACAAACCTAGGCCTACTCCACCCACCCTCCACTGCTCATAAATAGCCTACTCCACCCACCCTCCTCCCTCCAGAACACAGCCGCCACACCCCACCTCTAGAAACCCTAGATGGATCCAGAGCTTGGGGAGGTGACAGATGAGGAAGAGGAGGCAGTGGAGGCAGTGGATGTGAGGAGGCAAAGGGCTCGCCCTGCAGTGCAGGCAGTGGAGTGGGAGCTGGAGTTCAAGAGGAGGCTGGCAGAGAAGATCTTGGAGAAGTGCAACTCAGATGAGTTCACAGTTCTTGTCCCTGGCGGCAGGCGCAAGAGCTCAGGGAAGATCATCAGGTGGGCTAGGAGACAGGCAGTACTCGCTCCTCACCCTTCTACCAGAGCAAAGTGGTGTCGTTTCTTCGATCGTTACGATTGAGAGTTGTTGGTAGTAGTTTTTTTAAGTATGAATGAGAGTCTGAGCTATGTATCCCTTCCATTTCTGTACAACTCTTTGTATGAAAGAAAGTTTGGATGGTGGAATCTATGAATGTTTGAATAAATGAATCAATGTTTGCATCAGTGTTGTCTGAATCTACCCAGAAGTCACAAACACTTAGGTTGCATAATGCAACCACTTAGGTTTCAGCAAGCAAATACATAGGTTTCATAAATGCAAACACTCTGGTTTCAGCAAGCAAATACATAGGTTTCATAATGCTAACACTCAAGTTTCAGCAAGCAAATACATAGGTTTAAGGTTGCAAACACTTAGGTTTCAGCACTCATACAACAAGACAACTTTCTCAAATGTTGGAATCTTCAGTAGTTACCACTAGCTGTGAAATATGCCTTCCACTTTCCAGTTGGCTTCCTAACCCTCTTGGACCCAATCTCCATCTCAGAGTTGGCAGCTTGCCTTGGAGCATTGAAAACTGTGTACCCTCTGCTAGCTGTTGATGCTCTGGTGTTGTTTGCTGGAGAAGCAATGGATGACCTTGTGTTCTTGGCTGGTGAAGATGTGCTAGGAGCCCCTGTCTTCTTGGTTGCTTTGGTCTTCTTGGTTGCTTTGGTCTTCTTGGCAGGTGCTGGAGTAGCAGAAGCAGCTCCCTTGTTCCTCTTTGCTGGTCCTGGAGTAGTTGTGGCTGTTGCAGGCCTCTTCCTAGCTATGGCTGGTGCTGATGGTGCTGATGGTGGTGGTGGGGTGAGGGTGGGGGTGCAACCACACATGTAGAAGCTCTGGTAGATGAAGAGTAGTCTGACCTATTCTCCTGCACATTTAACAAAGCAAATTATAATTAAACCACCTAGCCTATGAAACAGAAGTTTCTTTATCAATAAGTATACCTGGTGATTATTCTTTCTCATCTGCAGTTTGGGTTTCTTGATGTATCCTTCTTGGCAGGCACCTCAAAATGTCCTTTCCTCCTAGCTGTCTGCTTTTTACCCTTCTTTTCTTTGAATACTGGAGGAGATATGTCATCCCCCATGGTGTGTGGCCAACAATCAGGGCCTGGAACAGGGTATATAATATGCTTGTAGGTTTCACAGTAGAGGGGCTTCTTGAAGAACTCATGGACAAAATCTTCAGGGTGTAGCTTCACCTTCTGCATTGCTGCTATAGCATGACTACACGGAACAGCTGTCATATCCCACCTCCTGCAGTCACAAGTGTAGTTGTTTAGGTTTACACAGTAGGTCTTTTCTGAACTACTTGTAACTTGCCAAATTCCTGGTCCAGCCATATATGCATCACAATATTTTGCCCACTTCTTGGCCTCCTCCAATATCTCAGAGTAAGTGGGTGTGATATCCCACCTACATGTCTCTGTCTTCTCCCTAATCTTCTGAAACTTGATCGTGGGTTTTGTCCTAATTCCTTCAAGCATTGTCCTTATGGGCTTGTTCCTAACATCCAGAATAATCCTGTTGAAAACTTCACTAAGATTGTTTACAACAAGGTCTGTCTTGCATATAGTATCCATTCTATGCCTGGCCCGAGTATGGACTGGTATGTTGTACAACCACATCCATGCCTCCTCACTCTCTTTCTTCAATGCTTCCATGCCCAGATCATGCCCATGCTTAGTGAAAGAATATGCAGCCTGGTCTAGATGTTTTTTCAATTCATCCCCTCTAAACCCAGCTGATTGGAAGTTGGCATATATGTGTCTTAAACAAAATCTTTGAGGGGAATCAAGAAATACATCCTCTATTGCATTGAGCAGACCCTGTTCATTGATTTTGTATTAATAACTAGTGAAGTAAGTAGAGAAAAGCAGTACATAGTGCAAGGAAAAGCAGTACATAGTGCAAGGAAAAGCAGTACATAGTGCAAGGAAAAGCAGTACAAGGAAAATTAGTCAAATCATGAAGAGTAGTTGTACGTTTTGCCTGTCTGACATAATTGTGTAGGGCCCAAACTTGTTGCCACTACCAATTACTGTCCTTAACTGTGTAAGAAACCAAGTCCAACTATCTGTCTCCTCCTTGTCAACAACACCAAATGCAATAGGGAAGATGTTGTTGTTGCCATCCCTCCCTGTTGCTGCCAGGATTTGTTGCCCAGTGCTTAGTTTGATGAAGCATCCATCAAGACCTGCATTTTAAGCCATTAGTAAACAGCAACATGTAATGCAATCTCTATTTAAGCACTATACAGACTAGATTTATCTATGAAAGGCCTGCAACCATTTAGGAACCCCTCCTTACAAGCAAACAGACAATAAAACATGTAATGAAACCTTGGGGTAGGTGCTGGGTGGAGTTCAAATTCCTTTGTTGTCACAACACACCTACTACCAGGGTTTGTGTCCAAAAAACACTGCAGATAGTCTCTTAACCTGTAGTATTGTGTCTTGTGATCCCCTTGCACAACATCAACTGCTTTCCTCCTTGCCCTGTAGGCCAAACTTTTTGGAACATGTACTCCAAATTTCTTTTTTGTATAACTCAGTATAGTCTCAACACCTGCACCAGGATTGGATCTTACAGTATCCTCAACAGCCTTTGCAACCCACTTCATGGTAACCTTTGTGTTCTCTCCACTTGCTCCACAGGTGTGATCAAGATTCATCTTCTTGATGCTAAAGGTTGACTCATGGGCAATCTTAGAAGCAGTAACATAAAACTCACAACCATGCTTTCTATCTGAGCACCAGGCTATGATCCTACTTGGATCATTCCTATGGTACTCAAAGTTCCTAAGTGTCCTAACATGGTAGTTTCTCAATGCTTCTCTGAACTCTACCATATTCAGAAAGCACAAATGAATCCTAAACTATTCATGTGCATCAGGCCTAGAGGAATCATACCATATTCTCTCCTTCTTCTTCTTCAATTTTCTCTTGCTGCCACAAGGCAACCTAGGTGCATCATCTTCTTCATCAGAAATGCCTTCATCACCTGGAAAGCAGAACTCATCGGCTTCTGGCACGAAATCTTCAAACTTTTTGTGATCTGGCTCACTGTGTGATCTGCTTGTTGGGCCTTGTTTCCTCACAGGTATCTTCTGTGCCACAGTTTTCACATGATCTGAAACTTCTTCTTCATCATCTTCTTCGGAACCATTTGGCTCCTGCCAAAACTCTGAGGGTTCAGAAGCACCCCCAAAATAATGCTCAGCCATCTCTTCCTCTTCCCTGTAGTGCTGACTTGTTCCTTCACCACCTTCATCTTCTCCCCTAGCCCAAGACTTGTATGAAAGTTTCTTCCCTCTGTAATCACCCCTGAAAAACTCAAAATCTGAAGAGGATTTGTCCAACTCATCTTCATCTTGATCTTCTGCTTCAATGCCTTCAATTTCCACTGCCTCTTTTCCCTTGTTGAAATTACAGCTCTGTTGTGTGTTAAAATATGGATCAACAGGCACAAGTGGGGGCTGTGAAGAATTTGAGACAGGGAAAAGGACACCTTCTTGGGAAACACTATAAACAATGGGATCACCAACTTGACTAATTGGAATCTTCTCTTCAAGCAAGGTGTGGTCCAGGTTTGCATCTGCTGGATTTGGGTCACTAGCCTCTCTCACTGTTATGTTCAATATTTTCTTCTCAGCAAACAAATCTAGCATCTCCTCCACCTTCTCATCACTGTCCAAAACCTCAATCCCCTCCAGCCCCTTACCCTCATCCTTAACATATGACAGATAGGCATCCTACCCATAGCCCTCAAGTTCAATAAGTGCTAACAAAAACAGGTAATTCATTTCTGATAAGGAAAACTTCCTTTCCATGTTGTCTCTACCCTGAAAATGCAGCCTCAATTCCCATACTTCATCATCCAAACTATGCAAAAAAAGAAACAACACATTCAGATTTCTTCAGATTTTCAAGTTAAAAAGTATGCAACAGTTTCACTTGCACAACATATCATCCAAACCTAAACCCTAATTCATATATTGAGTACAATGTATACATAATAATATACCAAAGAACTAATTCATTAACAATATAAGAAACAAATCCTAACCCTAGTTCATAAATAAACCAAGTGAGGAGGCCCACTGGTGCCCGCCTTCTGGATCCGCGTGGATGCATTTGGCCACTGCCCTGGCCGCGCGGAACGCCGGCGACATCTGGACCTCCTGCGTCGGTGGCCCAGACGAGCGCTGGGTCGGGAAACTTGCGCTGCCTAGCCACTTGTTGACCTCGGAGTGAGCACCGCCCTTGCCGCTGGCTGTCGGCCCAGGCTCGCCGTCGTCCTTCTTCTTCGCCGCCGCCATCGTCGGGGGAGACAGAGAGCACGGGGGGAAGGAGGAGCGAGAGAGAGATGCTGCCGACAGAGAGAGAACGGCAGCGAGCGAGCGGGTGCGGTCCGACCGCACCGGTCGGTCCGAATAACGGCCGTTAACGGCCTCGCCGTCGCGCGCGGCACTGACGTGGCCTGACAGGCGGGCCCGGACCATCAGAAAACGGTTTAAAACGCTAGCAACGGGCGATTTGGGTTTTTTGAGACAACCGATGAAAAAAGTGGTAGGTATCAGTCACAAACAAAAAAGTGGTGGTTTTTTGAAACCATAGGACGAAAAGTGGTAGTTTTATGCTATTTACTCCCGTTCAAAGGAAATGCAAGCCAGTTTCAGTTGGAAAAGTAAGGTGTCGGGGAGAAAGAACATGTTGAGCGAACCGGTACGCATTCTCGAAGCTGCGCCGTTTGGGCCGTCTCCAGCGCACGAAGCCACGGAAGCTAGGAGGAGGAGAAGATCAGAACGGGGTCTTTCAGAGGTGCTCATATGGGTAGGGTGTACGTGTGTGCGTTCATAGGGGTGAATGTATGCGCGTATATATGAGAGCTTGTGTTTTGTACTGATGTTCAAAAAAACTCCTTGTTGCATCCACAGATTTTGAGAGCAAATCGAACCCACAACTTGTTGCATAGTAAACGATGGCTATGCCACCAGGCAAGGAATAGTCCTCACGTTCTAAAGGAGACGTGGTACTATATTTAACTAGAGCATGACCATTTGAATCCAAGGTTTTCAAAATTCACGAAAAAACCGTGGACTATTTGTTTTTTATAGAAAGTCGTCGACTATTAGGCAATCTTGGTTGTAGATGCTATTATCTTCACTCTTTTAAAAAACAGAGTTGGTGATGATGGTGTGCCTGCCATCCTACAGTATAGGCCGTTCGATTTATATCCGGCGGATAGAAAGGAAACTATGGCAATTTTGCAGAAAGATACCCACACCCCTCTCTAGATTTACAAATAAGGCCTTCCCTCATTCATCCATTTCTCCCACAAGATATACTACTCATACTGCATCTTGATGCGTGCAACGCATGGGCATCTTGCTAGTACTCCTTATTTCTAACAAAAAAGTGGACTTTTGTTTTTCATTTTACAAAAATGTATGTTGCACGACCGCACGGTATGAGGTGCTCCCACTATTTTTTATACGCGGGGTGCTTTAAAACATGGATTTGAACCCCGAGTGTATTAGCTTTGATTGACATAAGGATTCGACCGATGTAGTTCAGATGATAGAAATCACAATTGCTCTATAATTTGTTTGTACAATGAAACTAGTAATGTCAGCTTCATCATATCATAAAAACACGAATTAATTAAAAAAATTATATCAGTTTTGTACCTACAACCGCCACCACCAATGACATGCTATCCCCAACAGGTCCTCTCTCTGTATCATAGCAATATCTTTGGGTACACCGTGCCGCCGCGATCAACAATTATATACTGGCACTGGTGGTAGGGTTGCATGCAATGATGGGCCCGCGGCCATTCAGGGGGACAAAGATTGTTGACCAAAGGAATTTTTAATAAAACCTCAAAAAAGGACTTTTAATATAATTTTCTTGGGTTATTTGTAATGCTAGTTAGGTTAATATAATAATATTCTATCTATTTCAAATATATAAGGTGTATTAGTTTTTCAAAATCAAGCCTTTCTATGTCTAGCCAAGTTAATAGCAAAATATATCAACATCTATAATACTTATAATTCATGACGAATCTAATGATAATGATTCGATACAGCAGGTATTGATTTTTTTTGCATGTAAACTAGGTCAAAGCTACAGAAACAGCTTTAAAATAATTACATACCGTAGTATTATGAAATGGACGGAGTAGATTTGAGATAAAGAAAAGAGTGAGGCGTTTTGGCTTGATTTTTTTGAAAAATTAAAACAAAATTTTCAGTTTCAAAAAAATCTGAAAACAATTCTACAAGTAAACAAGGATGTTATGTGTATGTGTGTAAAATTTCAAGATAAAATACCTTGAAATGCGGTCTGTAAATAAGACGAATTCATGGCCTGGGAGGATGAATAGTATCATGTGTTAAAAAGCCCCAGATTTGTCTTTTCTGCACAGCCCTTATTTCAACGTATCTCGTCCTGAAAATTTACACACTTGTGCATTATGCCTCCATGTATATCTATATTTTCTTCATAATTTCTTGAAATGTAAAATTATGAATTTTGATGAATTTTTAATTTTTCAAAAACCGGCCTCCAAAAGGGATTTTCGCAAAGAAAATCTTGATGAAAAAACTTGTCTTAACGAAATCTAAAGCCCATGTTCTTTTGGGCCGCTTCTCTTTCACACCAATGCTCTCTTCACTCCAAAAGAAAAAAAAATGTCTAAAAAAACACAAAAAGAAAAAAAAAACAGCAACTTCTCTCACAACGGCAACGTGTTCAGCTCAGTCACTGGATGTCGGCGTAGTCGACGATGCTGTACGGTAGGAACCACTCAGCGAGGAGGCCCTGCCCCTTCATCTTCTTCCTCCTCGGGTCGCATCCCATGTCCCGGCAAAGCTCGTCGTTGTACCACACGTGGACTGCGCAGAGACGCGGCCCCAAGCTCTGCCCCTCCCCGCCGCCGCTGCCGCTGTCCCGCGCGTAGTACCTGCCCCACTCCGCGCAGCTATCCTCCATCCGCCGCACGCTCGGCAGCCGGAACGCGCGGTCCAGCAGCCGCGCCACCCACTTGGCCTCCATCTCGCACACGTATATGGCGCTCAGCCCCCCGGCGTACCCCACCACCGCCATCTGCGGGATCCGCGGGTGCACGCACTCCCGGTACAGCGGCGCCGACGCCCCGATGATGTCCTTCACCCGTGGCGACGCGAACATGTTCCTCAGCTTCTCGTCGCCGCGGAACCCAGTGGCGAAGATCACTACGTCGGCCGGCACGACGCGCTTCTCGTCGTCGAGCACCAGGCCGTCGTGGCGGAAGCCGAAGGACTTGGACCTCGCTAAGACGACGCTGCCTTCCCTCACCCTGTCGTAGAACCCGTCGGGGAGCTTGGAGATGAGGCACGACGACACGGACCTCGCCAAGCCGTGCCCGGGCTCCATGCCGTGCTCCCGCATCGGGATCTCCCTCCGGTACCACGCCCCCGTCGCCGCTGATATCGCCCACGCGAGGGGCGCGAGCAGCGTGGCGACGACGCGGGAGGCGGCGCGCGCCGGCGCCCGGCCTGGGCACCATGAGCTCCGCGAAGCGGTTCATGTAGAGGTACGCGAGGCTGACCCCGCGCCATACGTCCGCGCGGTGCAGCATCCACTGCGGGTTCCGGCACACCATCGTGCACGGCGTCCCCGCGCCGTTGGCCTCGGCGCAGTCGTTGGCGATCTCGAAGGCCGACTTGCGGGAGCCGACGACCACGACGCGCTTTCCCTTGACCAGCGGGGCGGCGTCAGCGTGGGCCATGTCGGAGAGCTCCATGGAGTGGAGCACCCGCCCCCGGAACGCCTCCGGGCCTGGGAATACCGCCGGGGTGTTGGGCACGCCGCTGAACATGCCGATGCAGAGGATGAGGAAGTCGAACTCGTGCACCTCCTGCGCCGGCCCAGCGCTCCCACCGGTCGGCCGCGTCCTCTGGCGCACCGCCGACGTACTCCGCGGCGACGACCCGGCTCCGGAACCTGACGCACCCATCGACACCGAAGCGGCGCGAGTAGGCGGCGAGGTAGTCGACGGCCTGGTCGTGGCGCGGGTGCGCGCCTGCGGAGTCCGGCCAGGGGAAGTCGGAGTAGCGGTACGTGGCGGTGTGGGACTGGAGCGTGGTGGAGGCGAGCGTGCGCGTCCACAGCCCGCCCACGGACTCCACCGGCCGGAAGCCCCGCACCAGCAGGTGCTTGCACGCCGCCAGCCCGCTGGTGCCGGCGCCCACGATGGCGACCCGCTTCGCCCTGGGATCCATTGTCGGCGTTAGTTGATTGAAAGATTGATAGACTACTCTTGTTCTCTTCTATCTATCAATGAAATGATACGCAATCATTGCGTATTTGTGAAAAAAAATTGATAGACTACTGCTTAATGCTGATACTATATCAGTTTTGTTTTGGCGGGTTCGCCGTGCTGGTGATCAAGGTATCATTGGTACGTGATGCCGTGGTGGCGCGGATCACATGCATTGGAGCGTTTTATAATCGGATGAATTTGGAGGAGGTGGAGTGTTAGGTTTCAGATCACGATCATACGACTCAGGCATCTTCAAGGCGGACCTGTAAGTCACCCACATCCGTTCGGATGGATTGCGCTGCCCGGAACGCGGAAGCCATCCAACGCGGCATCTGTGGCATGGTTCGAACGCGTTAGACAAAGTGAGGGGATCGTTCATCAGAAATGTAGGACTCCGACACCCCAGCCCATCCAATTCTCCCTTTCGGTATCATTTCCTTTCACTCCGCCCTTCTCCTCTTGTTTTGCATTCGCACCCTCCACCTCCGTCGCTGCTATTGTACGTCTTCGGCCGCCAAAGAGACATTATTGGACGTCCGCAACTAGCAACGACGTGCCCGCTTGCCGTTACAACGTAATTGTCCACCCTGGAGCCGTCTGTACCCAGGTACACTTTGTCCCTGTCGACGACTTCCATGGCAGACACCACACGGCAGGTGTTCGATCAAATGTCATTGAACTTATTTTCAAATACTATGTCATTTTTTTGAGTACGGAGGATGGTGAGCTACTAAACCATCTGTGGATTTCGTAGGCAGGAACAAAGGGGAGGCCTTCTGGCAGCAAATGCATGAAACGTTTCATGCACGAAAGCACATTGTGCCCTACGTCTTGTACATCATCACTACTAGGAAAAACCGTAGCAGTAGCGCGGGTATTAAGTATATCAGTAGCGCGGGCTCCCGCGCTACTGATACGGCGCTACAGCTAACCTGTAGCAGCAGCGCGTGTTGGTCCACGCTACTGCTATACATGGTAGCAGTAGCGTGCTTTGGAGCAACGCTCTACTGCTAATAGCTGCAGCATTTTTAATTAAGCCACGCTACTGCTAATCTAACTAGTAGTAACGTGCTTCCTATCCAGCGCTACTAGTATTTTGTTTTTCAATTTTTTTTATTTTTAGTGTATTTATGCGTCATTATACAAATTTCGATACAGTACCAATTAAGAGGTTGTTATATCAATATGTCCATGATGAATTAATATATCATTGTGAGGAGGAAACATGGATTAGATTCATTTGGATGAATCAAAAGTTGAATTAGGACGACGATCTTACTAATTCAACTTTTGGTCACTTTTGATCCATCCACATGAATCTAACCTGCGTTTCTTCCACCAATGATATTATAACTAATCATGATCATAATAACAAATCGTCATGATAATCATGATCAACATCATCATCATATTAATATAAAAACTCTTGCATCATATCATCATCAACAACATTAGCTAATAATCATCATAGTCATTACCAGCAACACTATTTAATTATCATAAGTCATAGTGTAGCTATCTAATCATAACCAACACTAGCTAATAATAATCATCATAGTCATTACCACCAACATTAGCTATTTAATCATCATAGTCATAGTGTAGCACATCATCATCTTCAAACTCATTCAAGCTAGCTAATCACTCATGCTGCTCTCTCTCAGGTAAAATAGCATAAAAACATGTGTAGCACTCCTGCTTCATCATATTGGAGCATGCAGATGAACCTGTCTCCTAATTGTGGGCTACGCTTCTGATTGCCGCCCCTAGTACTTCTCTGCTGCGATTCCTTTACAATTTTGCTCCAGTCTTTGACTATTAAGACTTACTCGCTTCGAGAAATGATGAATGCACTAATGTGCAATGCAGGATATCTTGGTGCTACCTCTTGAGCATGCGTTGGTTATTCCCTTGAAGAGGAAAGGGTGATGCAGCAAAGTAGCGTAAGTATTTCCCTCAGTTTTTGAGAACCAAGGTATCAATCCAGTAGAAGACTACACGCAAATCCCTTGTACCTGCACAAACAAATAAGAACCTTGCAACCAACGCGATAAAGGGGTTGTCAATCCCTTCACGGCCACTTGCAAAAGTGAGTTCTGATAGAGATAAATAGATAAATATTTTTGGTATTTTTGTTGTATAGATTGCAAAAGTAAAGATTACAAAATAAACGGTGACAGAAATAGCACGTTGGCAGGAGATTAATATGATGGAAGATAGACCCGGGGGCCATAGGTTTCACTATTTGCTTCTCTCAAGATGGCAAATTCTACGGTGGGTGAACGAATTACTGTCGAGCAATTGATAGAAAAGCACATAGTTATGAGAAAATCTAGGCATGATCATGCATATAGGCATCACGTCCGTGACAAGTAGACCGAAACGATTCTGCATCTACTACTATTACTCCACACATCGACCGCTATCCAGCATGCATATAGAGTATTAAGTTCATAAGAACAGAGTAATGCATTAAGCAAGATGACATGATGTAGAGGGATAAACTCAAGCAATATGATATAAACCCCATCTTTTTATCCTCGATGGCAACAATACAATACGTGCCTTGCTGCCCCTGCTATCACTGGGAAAGGACACCGCAAGATTGAACCCAAAGCTAAGCACTTCTCCCATTGCAAGAAAGATCAATCTAGTAGGCCAAACCAAACTGATAATTCGAAGAGACCTGCAAAGATATTAAATCATGCATATAAGAATTCAGAGAAGAATCAAATATTGTTCATAGATAGTCTTGATCATAAACCCACAATTCATCGGATCTCGACAAACACACCGCAAAAAGTATTACATCAAATAGACCTCCAAGAGAATCGAGGAGAACTTTGTATTGAGATTCAAAGAGAGAGAAGAAGCCATCTAGCTAATAACTATGGACCCGAAGGTCTGTGGTAAACTACTCACACATCATCGGACAGGCTATGGTATTGATGTAGAAGCCCTCCGTGATCGATTCCCCCTCCGGCGGAGCGCCGGAAAAGGCCCCAAGATGGGATCTCACGGGTACAGAAGGTTGCGGCGGTGGAAATAGGGTTTCGTGGTGCTCCTGGATGTTTTCAGGGTATATGAGTATATATATAGGCGAAGGAAGTAGGTCGGTGGAGCCACGAGGGTGGAGGCGCGCCTACCCCCTGGGCCCGTCCTCCTACCTCGTGGTCGCCTCGTTGCTTCCTTGACGTCCACTCCAAGTCTCCTGGATTGCATTTGTTCCAAAAACGATCCTCGCGAAGGTTTCATTCCATTTGGACTCTGTTTGATATTCCTTTTATGCGAAACACTGAAATAGGCAAAAAAAATAGCAATTTGCACTGGGCCTCTGGTTAGTAGGTTAGTCCCAAAAATAATATAAAAGTGCATAATAAAGCCCATTAAACATCCAAAACAGATAATATAATAGCATGGAACAATCAAAAATTATAGATACGTTGGAGACGTATCAAGCATCCCCAAGGTTAATTCCTGCTCGTCCTCGAGTAGGTAAATGATAAAAACAGAATTTTTGATGTGGAATGCTACCTAGCATAATTTTCAATGTAATTTTCTTTATTGTGGCATGAATGTTCAGATCCGAAAGATTCAAGATAAAAGTTTAATATTGACATAAAAATAATAATACTTCAAGCATACTAACAAAGCAATCATGTCTTCTCAAAATAACATGGCAAAAGAAAGCTATCCCTACAAAATCATATAGTCTGGCTATGCTCTATCTTCATCACACAAAATATTCAAACCATGCACAACCCCAATGACAAGCCAAGCAATTGTTTCATACTTTTGATGTTCTCAAACGTTTTCAATCTTCACGCAATACATGAGCGTGAGCCATGGGCATAGCACTATATGTTGAATAGAATGGTGGTTGTGGAGAAGACAAAAACAAGAAGATAGTCTCGCATCAACTAGGCGTATCAACGGGCTATGTGTAATACCTAGTTCATCGGGTCCAATGAAAATCTTTTGTGACAATACTGGAGCAATTGCCTTGGCGAAGGAATCCAGATTTCACAAGAGAACCAAGCACATCAAGAGACGCTTCAATTCCATCCGTGATCTAGTCAAGGAGGGAGACATAGAAGTTTGCAAAATACATACGGATCTGAATGTTGTAGACCTGTTGACTAAGCCTCTTCCACGAGCAAAACATGATCAGCACAAAGACTCCATGGGTGTTAGAATCATTACTATGTAATCTAGATTATTGACTCTAGTGCAAGTGGGAGACTGAAGGAAATATGCCCTAGAGGCAATAATAAAGTTGTTATTTATATTTCCTTATATCATGATAAATGTTTATTATTCATGCTAGAATTGTATTAACCGGGAACTTAGTACATGTGTGAATACATAGACAAACAAGAGTGTCCCTAGTATGCCTCTACTTGACTAGCTCGTTAATCAAAGATGGTTAAGTTTCCTAGCCATAGACATGTGTTGTCATTTGATGAACGGGATCATATCATTAGAGAATGATGTGATGGAAAAGACCCATCCATTAGCTTAGCATAATGATCGTTTAGTTTTATTGCTATTGCTTTCTTCATGACTTATACATGTTCCTCTGACTATGAGATTATGCAACTCCCGAATACCGTAGGAACACCTTGTGTGCTATCAAACATCACAACGTAACTGGGTGATTATAAAGATGCTCTACAGGTGTCTCCGAAGGTGTTTGTTGGGTTGGCATAGATCAAGATTAGGATTTGTCACTCCGTGTATCGGAGAGGTATCTCTGGGCCCTCTCGGTAATGCTCATCACTATAAGCCTTGCAAGCAATGTGACTAATGAGTTAGTTACGGGATGATGCATTACAGAACGAGTAAAGAGACTTGCCGATAACGATATTGAACTAGGTATGATGATACCGACGATCGAATCTTGGGCAAGTAACATACCGATGACAAAGGGAACAACGTATGTTGTTATGCGGTTTGACCGATAAAGATCTTCGTAGAATATCTAGGAGCCAATATGAGCATCCAGGTTCCGCTATTGGTTATTGACCAGAGATGTGTCTCGGTCATGTCTACATAGTTCTCGAACCCGTAGGGTCCGCACGCTTAACGTTCGATGACGATTTGTATTATGAGTTATGTGATTTGATGACCGAAGATTGTTCGAAGTCCCAGATGAGATCACAGACATGACGAGGGGTCTAGAAATGTTCGAGAGGTAAAGATTCATATATTGGAAGGTTACATTCGGACACCGGAATGGTTAGGGTTGTTTCGGATGAGATTTGGAGTACCGGGGGTTACCGGAACCCCCCCCCCCCCAGGAAGTTCATGGGCCTTCATGGGCCTTGGTGGAAAGGAGAGGAGGGCCACAAGGGAGGCCCCCCCCCCCATGGCCAGTCTGAATTGGACTAGGGAGGGGGCGGCGCCCCCTCTTTCCTTCTCCCCCTCTTCCTCCTTCCCTCTCTCCCTCTCTTGGAAAGGAAGGGGACTCCAACTAGGATTGGGAATCCTCGTTGGACTCCCCATGGCGCGCGCCCCCCTTGGGCCGGCCACCTCTCCTCCCCCCTTTATATACGTGGGAGGGGGGCACCCCAAAGACACACTAAAGTTTCTCTTAGCCGTGTGCGGTGCCCCCCTCCACAGTTACACACCTCGGTCATATCGTCGTAGTGCTTAGGCGAAGCCCTACGCCGGTAACTTCATCTTCACCGTCGCCATGCCATCGTGCTGACGGAACTCTCCATCAGCCTCAACTGGATCAAGAGCTCAAGGGACGTCATCGAGCTGGACGTGTGCTGAACGCCATTGCTGCTGTATCTGGCGGCGACGAATCAAGTGGTCAGCGCCGCACTGGTGGCACAGAGGGAGGTCAACGAGGAGGCAGCAATGGCGGCAGAACCAGCGGATGGCAAGCCAAAGATTCCCCCGGCAGGGCCTGGTGCCGACAAGGCGCGGCCCCCGGCAGAGTCTGGTGCCACCAAGGCAGTGCCCGCGCAGTCGAGTGAGGTGGTGCCGAAGAAGAAGATGATGCAGCACCCGGTTTACTTTGTCAGCTCCCTCTTGCAGGGGGCTAGGTCGAGGTATTCCGGCGTGCAAAAATTGCTCTTCGGTCTCCTTATGGCCTCGAGGAAGCTGCGTCACTGCTTCCAAGCCCACGAGATCACTGTCGTCACCCGCCTCCCGTTGCAACGGATACTGCACAACCCAGACGCAACCGGAAGGATTGTGGAATGGGCCTTGGAGCTGTCAAGCTTCGGCTTAAAGTTTGAAAGTACCTTGACAATTCAGAGCAGAGTCTTGGCGGAGTTCATCGCAGAATGGACCTCGACGCCTGACGAAGAAATCCAGGAGACCACTCTCCCCGGCAAGGAAGCAGACCGCGACTGGATCATGTACTTTGATGGGGCTTTCTCGCTGCAAGGCGCCGGTGCCGGTGTGCTGCTCATCGCACCCACCGGAGAACACCTCAGGTACGTGATCCAGATGCACTTCCCCAGGGAGATGTCCACCAACAACACTGCTGAGTACGAGGGATTGCTTGCCGGTCTCAGGATCGCGGCAGACCTCGGGGTTAAGAAGCTCATCGTCAGGGGTGACTCGCAGCTCGTTGTTAGGCAGGTCAACAAGGATTATCAGAGCCCATTGATGGAAGCTTACGTAGATGAGGTGAGGAAGCTGGAGGAACGCTTTGACGGTATCCAGGCGGAGCACGTCCCTCGAGCGGAGAACTACATCGCCGATTACCTGTCAAAGCGTGCCGCATTCAAGCTGCCTGTGGAAGCAGGTACCTTTTTGCTCCGGTTAACTCAACCATCCGTCGAACCACCAGCGGGGCAGAACAAGCGGAGAAAATCAGGTCCCGGCAAGTACTTTCCTACCGAGCCCCCTGGGGCTGCCGGCAAGGGTGCTGCCGCGGACGCTGAGCCTGCCCAAGAGCAACTGGCTCCGGCAGGGCTTCAAGCCCTGGCCGTAGATACAACCGCTCCCATGGCGGAAGAGATGCCTTTGGTCCTTGCCGTCGAGCCCCGGGCTCCGGCATGGGCGCAGCATACCGTCCAATTCCTCCAAACAGGGGAGCTTCCTAAGGAGCAGGAAGAAGCGGAGAAAGTAGCCCGTCGGTCTGCCCTGTACCAGTTCGTCGATGACGTCCTGTACCGGAGAAGGCCGAACGGTGTGAAACTCAAGTGCATCCCCCGGGAGGAAGGACTAGAGCTGTTGGCGGAGATACATGGAGGCATATGGGGCTCCCACATAGGGTCGATGGCCCTTGTCGGGAAGGCGTTCCGGCAAGGTTTCTTCTGGCCCACCGCCCTCCAGGATGCGACGGCACTAGTAACCAAGTGTGAAGCGTGCCAGTTCCATTCAAAGAAGCTTCATCAACCAGCCCAAGCCCTTCAAACAATCCCTCGCTCCTGGCCATTCTCGGTCTAGGGGCTCGATATACTGGGCCCTTTCCCCCGCGCTGTCGGGGGCTTTGAGTACTTGTACGTTGCAATCGACAAGTTCACAAAGTGGCCGGAGGTGGAAGCAGTGAGGAAGGTGACTGCTTAGTCAGCCGTCAAGTTCTTCAAAGGACTGGTCTGCCGTTTTGGTGTGCCAAACAGAGTCATCACCGACAACGGCACGCAGTTCACAAGCCGCACCTTCATGCAGTACATCCATGACCTCGTCAGCAAGGTCTGTTTTGCTTCCGTGGCACATCCACGGAGCAACAACCAAGCGGAGAGGGCAAATGCTGAAGTATTGCGAGGCTTGAGAACGAAGACCTTTGAAAAGCTGCACAAGAGTGGAAGGCGCTGGATTGATGAGTTGCCGGCGGTTCTTTGGTCGATCAGGATGACGCCAAATCGAGCCACCAGCCAGACATCTTTTGCCCTGGTATACGGGGCAGAAGCAGTTCTCCCCACGGAACTCATATACGGGTCACCTCGACTGCTCGCTTATGATGAGCTTGAGCAAGAGCCATTGCGCCAAGATGACGCGACGCTCCTTGAGGAAGATCGTCTTTGGGCGGCTGTGAGAGCGGCTCGCTACCAGCAAGCCTTGCGCCGCTACCATAGCCGCAAGGTTCATGCTCGAAGCTTCGAGGAAGGGGACCTTGTTCTTCGACGCGTTCAGTCGGCCAAGAATTCCAACAAGTTGACGCCAAAGTGGGAAGGCCCTTATCGGGTAATGCGAGTCACTAGGCTTGGCGCAGTCCGCCTGGAGACCGAGGATGCCGTCCCAGTGAGCAACTCCTGGAACATCGAGCATCTTCGCAAGTTTTACCCGTAAGGCGCGGCTTGTCGGGCCTCCCGGCAAGCCACCTTTTGTACAAGCTTTGCCGGCAAGGCATGTGACCCTTTGTACAAAGCCAGGCGGAGACCCTGAGCATAAATAAATGAGGCGCTGGCGCCCTAAGTCATAGCATGCATGCTAGGTCGAGTCTCTTCCTCGGTTAGGGTTGATAGTGCTCAGCAGCAACTAACCCCTAGCTTAGAGGTCGAGTGCGCGTCTATCTGTTCATCTTCTGTCCTTTTTTGGTTCGCAGGGCACATGAGCACTTCTGCTGAGCTACTTGGAAGAAAGGAAACGGACCGGCGTCCCGACCCCGGCAAACCAGAGTTGCCGGGGGCTACAAACTAGAGGATCCAACCGCGGCAAGATAAGACTGCCGGGGGCTGCAGATCCAGATAAGTCTTTTTATCCCCTGTCATGCATTTCGAAACAGGACTAGGGCATGTGAAGCCTCGTTTTTATCTCTAGGCTGCCGTGCTCCCTTTTTTCCTATACCTAAGGATTATTTCCTAGGTCCGGATTTGGTTGTAGCCGCGGCGGCAAGGAGGTAGAACGAGGAGCCTGAAGCCCACTTCATCCCTGCCTCCGACAAGAGCGCGAGACCGGTCGAATGGAGTGGGGGGAACGGCAAGGCCTGTTGCCGGGAGAAAAACGTTTATCTTAAACAATAACGAGGATTCGCTCCTTGTCGCGGGATTTACCCACGAACGAAAAGCCCGGCAAGCATCCCTTTTTCATTAAAAACATCCCATGCAGGTACAGTTCATACGAAATGAAAAACATGGACAAAGGGATTACAAGCTTTAAATTTAACAAGGCCCGCAGGCTTACAGATTAAAAAGAGATAAGGTGCCCGTGATCCTTTTCTTGTCGCTCTTCTCAGAAGGCAGGTCAAGGAGGCGAGAGGGCAAAAGGGGCACCTAGGCGAGCTACGAGCAGCAGAAAGCACCAAGAGAACACCTCGGTGGCCGCCCACGGGCGGGCTGGTGATGACGGTGCCGGAAAGGAGCTGGAAGACGAGGCGGCAGGACCGGCAGTACGCGATGAAGGCGTCGGTGCCTGCGTACTCCGAGTTGACGGCCTTGCCGCCCGCCCTCTTCCTCTTCCGCAACCTCCCGACGCCAGCCGCCCAAGGAGACGCCCCCGAGAAGTTCAAGGAGCTGGCCCCACCCCCGGCAAAACCCTGCCGGAGGAAGGGCCAGGTGCAGATGCTGCTGCTGCCGCACCCGCCCAAGCGCGGGGCGTCCGACGCCTAGTCGGACTCATCCCCGTTGTCCTCCTCGTCACTTTCGCTCGAGGAAGAGCTTCCATCATCGGAATCTCCATAGGAGGAGCTCTCCACGCAGCATTTCAGGCGAGTCCCAAACTCTCTGAAGACCTTGATGGAGAGCAGGTCGTCCTCCATTAATTTGAAGTAGAGGACGAGCCCCGCCTTCAGGCTGTGGATGCGGGTGAACGTCTTCCATCCACGGCGGAGGTACATAACCCGAGGAGCTGGGAAGTCGACGTCAACCCGCGTGCCCCCGTTCCCACAGCCCCTCATGTGCAACCTGAGGGTCTGGGGCGGGTCACGCTCCATCACCCGAGCAAACGGGGCGGGGAGACGAAGACGACGACGCGGAGGCTGGCGTAGCCTGATGAAGAACTCGCAAGGCTGGTCTTCAACGTGGCCCTCCATCGGGAAGGGCATCGTTGGCAGGGGCAAGGCCGGCGTGCCGCCCCGTCCTCCTCTTCCCCGAGCGCTACGGCCTCTGCCCCGGCCTCGCCCATGGCCTTGCCACCTCCCCCTTCCCCTCGCGGTCGGTTCCACCACCGCTCAGGAGGAGGAGGGACGCGCTGTCGAGCGGCGACCCTCGCCGCCACCGTCGAGGGACCAGGATTCCCCTTCTCCATGGCGGGTGAGAGGAAGAAGCAGAAGTAGGAGGAGATAGAAGATGGAAGAATGCGGGATGCCATCCCCCCTTCCCCCTCTTTATAAAGGAACGGGGTTGAGGCTCGGCCGCCCCACTCGGCCAATCCAGACACCGGAGGCGCAGGGAATCAGGACCGACCCGCTGCCCCAACCAGCGACGGCCCGGTTTCCCGCCTCCATCGTTTGCCACCCCGAGCGCATGAAAGACGCGTGGCAGACGTGCAGAACTGAGGCGACGGGTGAGGTGACCTCTCCCCACCCCGTGATCATGGGGAGTGGACGCCTTGAAGACTGCACCCCGGCCCCGCTCAGTAAATGAGCCGCGCCTCCACGCCTTCCTCTTTTTACGGGGAGGGCGCGAGCCGCCTCTTTACTGCGATATGACGCATGCGTGTGGAAACCGCCCCACGCATGCCGCCCACGTCACGCACGCCCCTCCACGCCGCGCTGCGCGCGCGGGTCATGGGAAGCAGAGCGCGCGAAGAGTCTTACCACGGTAAAAACCGCCCCACCTGCCCGCGCACCGTTTTGGGCCTGGCCCAACAACGTGTCGCGCTTATGTGTGGCCCAGGCCCGGGGCTCCTGTCGGTGTACAAAAATAGGGGCACGCTTTTGTACCCCTTTACCTGTGCACGGGCAGTCAGAGCCGCGCCCACGACCACACCAAGCAGAACAGGGGAGGTGAGCCAAGGTAAGACCGAAGCCCAAGACAATCAAAGCAATGCCAAGGCCAAGACCACAAAGAGCAGAGGGGCGAAGCAGGTTCCCCCGGCAAAACCCTTGCCGGGCGGCCTCAGCCGCCCCGGCAAGACCCTTGCCGGGACAGCTCGCCCCACACCAACAGAGCGAGCCACCCTTGAGCCCACGGCCCCCAACACCGTCATCAACATGGGGCCAGGGCTCGGGAAGGAACCTCTGTGGTGGCATGAAGATCTTTGTGAAGACATATTCAAGATCAGATGAGGATCAGAAGACGACGATTCTCGGCAAGATCCCTGTCGAGGAAGGCCACCAGACCCCCGGCAAGGTCCTTGCCGGGGGACGACAGCACGCCACGGCAAGACCCTTGCCGGGCCACCCGGCAAGACCCTCGCCAACGACGCCAGCGGGGCCACCGCCAAACCCGCGCCGAACAAGCTTCCACCACCGTTCACATGCACCTGCCAGCCCAACCAGCTGGGCAGGCACCTGCGTGCCAACATGCAGCTCCCAGGCCAACTCATCGAGCGCCTGCGTGGCGGCATGCAGATCTTCGTGAAGGCTCCACCACCGCGCCACCTCAGCTGCCTGACTGCCTACATGGCACCACGCACCTCACTGTCCAGGGCGAGTGTCAAGACGAGGAGGAGCGGCGACGGACGGGACGGGCCTCGCCCCCGTTCCCCATAAAGCAAGGGGACACCTAAGCTATGCATTAAATGTGTCTTGTCCTGTAATACGAGTGATAAGCTCAATGTACTGTACGCCTTTTCACCTCCTGTGTGTCACTGTGGTTGCCCCTTTCAACTATAAAAGGAGGCCCATGGCATACTGGAGGAGGATTCGGCTCTTTCGAACCACGCGTTGGCGTCCTTGGCGAGGGTCTTGCCGGGTGGCCCGGCAAGGGTCTTGCCGTGGCGTGCTGTTGTCCCCGGTAAGGACCTTGCCGGGGGTCTGGTGGCCTTCCTCGGCAGGGATCTTGCCGAGAATCGTCGTCTTCTAATCCTCATCTAATCTTGAATATGTCTTTACAAAGATCTGCATGCCACCACAGAGGTGCCTTCCCGAGCCCTGGCCCCATGTTGATGATGGCGTTGGGGGCCATGGGCTCAAGGGTGGCTTGCTTTGTTGGTGTGGGGCGAGCTGTCCTGGCAAGGGTCTTGCCGGGGCCGCTGAGGCCGCCCGACAAGGGTCTTGCCGGGGGAACCTGCTTCGCCCCTCTGCTCTTTGTGGTCTTGGCCTTGGCGTTGCTTTGATTTTCTTGGGCTTCGGTCTTACCTTGGCTCACCTCCCCTGTTCTGCTTAGTGTGGTCGTGGGCGCGGCTCCGACTGCCCCTGCACATGTAAAGGGGTACAAAAGCGTGCCCCTATTTCTGTACACCGACATCCACATATCAATTTGTACTTCCGGACCATTCCGGAGTTCCTTGTCATATCCGTGATCTCATCCAAAACTCCGAACAACATTCGGTCACCAACATAAATAACTCATAGTACTATATCGTCAACGAACGTTAAGCGTGCGGACCCTATGGGTTCGAGAACTATGTAGACATGACCGAGACACCTCTCTGGTCAATAACCAATAGCGGGACCTGGATGCCCATATTGGCTCCTACATATTCTACGAAGATCTTTATCGGTCAGACCGCATAACAACATACGTTGTTCCCTTTGTCATCGGTAGTTACTTGCCCGAGATTCGATCGTCGGTATCTCAATACCTTGTTCAATCTCGTTACCGGCAAGTCTCTTTACTCGTTCCGTAATACATCATCCCGCAACTAACTCATTAGTGGCAATGCTTGCAAGGCTTATAGTGATGTGCATTACCGAGTGGGCCTAGAGATACCTCTCCGACAATCGGAGTGACAAATCCTAATCTCGAAATACGCGAACCCAACAAGTACCTTTGGAGACACCTATAGAGCACCTTTATAATCACCCAGTTACGTTGTGACGTTTGGTAGCACATAAAGTGTTCCTCCGGTAAACGGGAGTTGCATAATCTCATTGTCATAGGAACATGTATAAGTCATGAAGAAAGCAATAGCAGAATACTAAATGATCGAGTGCTAAGCTAACGAAATGGGTCAAGTCATTCACATCATTCTCCTAATGATGTGATCCCGTTAATCAAATGACTACTCATGTCAATGGCTAGGAAACATAACCATCTTTGATCAACGAGCTAGTCAAGTAGAGGCATACTAGTGACACTCTGTTTGTCTATGTATTCACACATGTATCATGTTTCCGGTTAACATAATTCTAGCATGAATAATAAACATTTATCATGATATAAGGAAATAAATAATTATTGCCTCTAGGGCATATTTCCTTCAAATAAGTGGTCAAATTTTACTCATTTTATTATGCATTACAATAGTGTTTATTCATAATCTAAGAAAACATCATCAAAGAAAACATCCGAGCCGCATCCGTATCTGATAACATCCGCATCCGATTCGTTTCCACCCATAGATGAACCCTAACTAATGTGATGCAACTAAAACTTGAAGAACCCTAGGCAGAGGTAGGGGAGGGGAGGAGCAGGCGTGCTCACCTCGGGTGCTTGTGGCAAGGGAGGGGCAGGCGGCGTCTAGGTCGGGTCGGGCCTCAGGCGCGTGGCGGAGGGCGACGTCGAGGTCGGGGGCGGCGTCGAGGTCAGGGGCGGCGTCGAGGTCGAGGTTGGGGCGGCGTCGAATCCGGGGTCGGGGGCACCGTCGAGGGTGTGCGGAGAGCGACGAGAGAGCGCACGGCGGCCGACGGGCGACGGCGGCGGCGACAGCGGAGGAGTTGGATTTGGGGGAAGTGGCCGTGGGGAAGAACGAGCCGCGCGGTTAAGTCAGAAGTAGCAGTAGCGCGTTCCAGTAAGTGTGCTACTGCTAAGCTAGCTACAACGCGTTCCTCGATACGCGCTACTTATATTCCTTTCTCTTTTTTCCCCTTTTTCATTTATTTTTTTTACATTTTATTTTTTTTCCTTTCACCTTTTTCTATTTCTTTCATTTTCATTTACTTTTCTATTTGCTTTCCATTTAATTTTATTTCCTTTAGCAGTAGCGCCTTTCAGCGTAAACGCGCTTCTACAAAGCAAGTAGCGGTAGCGCGGTTCGACGTAGATCGCTACTACTATGTGTAGCCTATCGGCTAAGCCGTGGGAATTTTAGTAGTAGCACTTTTATCTTCAGGCGCGCTACTGCTACAACTGTATCTGTAGCGCCGTTTACATCAGCGCGCTACTGCTACTTAGTACCAGCGTGCTTTTTTAACACGCACTACTGCTAAAGTTCTGTGTATAAGGTTTTCCCTAGTAGTGAGTCATTAAGTATCTAGGGACTCCAAACCTCGGAAAAATAACTTCTTTAAGCATCTTAATACAGGTGTTATGATCAGCACTACTAGTTGGAATAGCTTCTACCCACTTAGTAACGTAATCAACAGCAACTAAAATATATGTATACCCATTAGAGGAAGGAAACAGTCCCATATAATCAAAGCCCCAAACATCAAATGGTTCAATAACAAGTGAATAGTTCATAGGCATTTCTTGACGTCTACTAATATTACCAATTCTTTGACATTCATCACAAGACAAGACAAACTTACGGGCATCTTTAAAAAGAGTAGGCCAATAAAAACCGGATTACAATACCTTATGTGCAGTTCTATCTCCAGCGTGGTGTCATCCATAAGCCTCGGAGTGACACTTGCGTACAATCTATTCCTGTTCATGCTCAGGTACACAACGTCTAATAACACCATCTAGTCCTTCTTTATAAAGGTGTGGGTCATCCCAAAAGTAATGTCTTAAATCATAGAAACACTTTTTCTTTTACTGGTATGTGAAACTAGGTGGTATAAATTTAGCAACAATGTAATTAGCATAATCAGCATATCATGGAGCAGTACGAGAAGCATTTATGACAGCTAATTGTTCATCGGGAAAGCTATCATCAATAGGTAGTGGGTCATCAAGAACATTCTCTAACCTAGATAAGTTGTCTACAACGGGGTTCTCAGCTCCCTTTCTATCAATAATATGCAAATCAAATTCTTGTAGCAAGAGAACCCATCTAATAAGTCTAGGTTTAGCATCTTTCTTTTCCATAAGATATTTAATATCAGCATGATCAGTGTGAACAGTTACTTTAGAATCAACAATATAAGGTATGAACTTATCACAAGCAAATACAACTGCTAAAAATTCTTTTTCAGTAGTAGCATAATTTCTCTGGGCACCGTCTAGAGTTTTACTAGCATATTGGATAACATTTAATTTCTTATCAACTCTTTGTCCTAGAACAGCACCTACAGCATAATCACTAGCATCACACATAATTTCAGAGGGTAAATTCCAATCAGGTGGTAGAACAATAGGTGCAGAAATCAAGGCTTTCTTAAGTATTTCAAATGCTTCTACACAATCATCATCAAAGACAAAAGGAACATCTTTTTGTAAGAGATTAGTCAGAGGCCTAGAAATTTTTGAGAAGTCTTTAATGAACCTCCTATAAAAACCAGCATGACCAAGGAAACTTCTTATACCTTTAATGTCCTTAGGACACGGCATCTTTTCAATAGCATCAACTTCAACTTTATCAACTTCAATACCTCTTTCAGAAATTTTATGCCCCAAGACAATACCTTCATTAACCATAAAGTGGCACTTCTCCCAATTCAAGACAAGATTAGTTTCTTCACATCTCTGCAAAACTCGATCAAGGTTGCTTAAGCAATCATCAAAAGAAGTTCCATACACGGAGAAATCATCCATGAAAACCTCAACAATCTTTTCACAAAAGTCAGAGAATATAGCAGTCATACATCTTTGAAAGGTAGCAGGTGCATACATAAACCAAAAGGCATACCTCTATAAGAAAATGTGCCTAAATGGCAAGTAAAAGTGGATTTTTCCTATTCCTCTTTTGACACAGGTATTTGAGCGAAACCAGAATAACCGTCTAGAAAGCAAAAATGTGTATGTTTGGATAATCTTTCTAGCATTTGATCAATAAAAGATAGAGGGTAATGGTCCTTTCTAGTAGCTTTATTTAATTTGCGGAAGTCAATTACCATTCTATAACCTGTAACAATTCTTTGTGGGATCAATTCATCTTTATCATTAGGAACAAAAGTAATACCTCCCTTCTTAGGGATACAATGGACAGGACTTACCCACTGACTATCAGCAATGGGATAAATTATACCTGCCTCCAGAAGCTTTAGTATTTCATTTCTTACCACTTCTTTCATCTTAGGATTTAACCGTTGTTGGTGATCAACAACTGGTTTAGCGTCTTTCTCCAATTTTATTTTGTGCTGGCATAGAGTGGGACTAATGCCCTTAAGATCATCAAGAGTATATCCAATAGCATCACGGTGCTTCTTCAGAGTTTTCAATAATTTCTCTTCTTCCTGCTCTGAAAGGTTAGCACTAATAATAACAGGATATATATATTCTTTTCATCAAGATAAGCATATTTAAGAGTATCAGGTAATGGTTTAAGCTCCGACACGGGATCACCCTTGGGAGAAGGAGGATCCCCTAGAATTTCAACAGGCAAGTTGTGTTTCAAAATAGGTCCCTGTTTAAAGAATACTTCATCTACTTCCCTTCTTTCATTCATAAACGTATCATTTTCATGGTCTAGCAAATATTGTTCTAAAGGATCATTAGGAGGCACGGCAATAGAAGCAAGACCAATAATTGCATCTTTACTAGGCAATTCTTTATCATGGGGTTGTCTATGAAATTTAGCAAAATTAAAATCATGAGACATATCCCCTAAACCAACAGCAACAATATCCTTTTCGCAATCTATCTTAGCATTAACAGTATTCAAGAAGGGTCCACCAAATATAATGGGACAAAAGTCATCTTGTGGGGAACCAAGAACAAGAAAATCAGTAGGATATTTAACTTTCCCACACAAGACTTAAACATCTCTAATAATCCCAATTGATGAAATAGTATCTCTATTGGCAAGCTTAATTGTAACATCAATATCTTCTACCTCAGCAGGTGCAATATCATGCATAATTTCTTTGTATAAGGAATGAGGTATTGCACTCGCACTAGCACCCATATCACATAAGCCATGATAGCAATGATCTCCTATTTTAACAGAAACAACAGGCATGCCTACAACAGGTCTATGTTTATTTTTAGTGTCGGGTCTAGCGATTCTAGCAGCTTCATCACAGAAGTAAATAACATGCCCATCAATATTATCGACCAAGAGATCTTTAACCATAGCAATACTAGGTTCAACTTTAATTTGCTTGGAGGGTGTAGGTGTTCTAGCATTACTCTTGCGAACCACAGTTGAAGCTTTAGCATGATCCTTTATTCTAACAGGGAAAGGTGGTTTCTCAATATAAGCGGTAGGAACAATAGGATCAACATTATAAATAATAGTCTTTTCTTCAACTTTAATAGGTTCAACTACTTTTACTTCAATGGGAGGATGATATTTAAACCACTTATCCTTAGGGAGATCAACATGAGTAGCAAATGATTCACAGAAAGAGGCTACTATCTCAGAGTCAAGTCCATATTTAGTGGTAAATTCACGAAAAGCATCGGTATCCATAAAAGATTTAACACAATCAAACTTAGGTGTTATACCTGACTCCTTACCTTCGTTGAGTTCCCAATCTTCAGAGTTGCGTTTAATTCATTCCAATAAATCCCATTTGAATTCAATAGTCTTCATCATAAAAGAACCAGTACAAGAAGTATCGAGCATGGAGCGATTATTGAGAGAAAGCCGAGCATAAAAATTTTGAATAATAATTTCTCTTGAGAGCTCATGATTGGGGCATGAATATAACATTGACTTAAGCCTCCCCCAAGCTTGAGCGATACTTTCTCCTTCGCGAGGCCAAACATTATATATATAATTACGATCACGATGAACCAGATGCATAGGATAAAACTTCTGATGAAATTCCAATTTCAATCGGTTGTAGTTCCATGATCCAATATCATCACATGGCCTAAACCATGTCAATGCCTTTCCCTTCAAAGATAAAGGGAAGGCCTTCTTCTTGATAACATCCTCGGGCATACCTGCAAGCATAAATAATCCACAAACTTCATCCACGTAGATTAGGTGCATATCGAGATGTAATGTTCCATCTCCTGTAAAAGGATTAGCTAGCAGTTTCTCTATCATACCTGAAGGAATTTCAAAGTAAACATTTTCAGTAGGTTCAGTAGGTGGAGGAGCAACTCTTTGCTCTACTGGTCGGGGTGAAGATACCTCGAACAAGCCCCTCAAAGGATTATTTTCCATAGTAACAAGTGACAGTAAATTTCAGCACGCTATATAAATTTTTCCTTACCAAATTCCACCTACCAAAGGCGCTTCACTCCCCGGAAACGGCGCCAGAAAAGAGTCTTGATGACCCACAAGTATCGGGGATATATCATAGTCCTATCGATAAGTAAGAGTGTCGAACCCAACGAGGAGCAGAAGGAAATGACAAGCAGTTTTCAGTAAGGTATTCTCTGCAAGCACTGAAATTATCGGTAACAGATAGTTTTATGATAAGGTAATTCTTAATGGGTAACAAGTAACAAAAGTAAGCAAGGTGCAGCAAGGTGGCCCAATCCTTTTTGTAGCAAAGGACAAGCCTGGACAAACTCTTATATAAAGGAAAGCGCTCCCGAGGACACATGGGAATTATCGTCAAGCTAGTTTTCATCATGCTCATATGATTCACGTTCGTTACTTTGATAATTTGATATGTGGGTGGACCGGTGCTTGGGTACTGCCCTTCCTTAGAAAAGCATCCCACTTATGATTAACCCCCCTCGCAAGCATCCGCAACTACGAAAGAAGAATTAAGGTAAACCTAACCATAGCATGAAACATATGGATCCAAATCAACCCCTTACGAAGCAACGCATAAACTAGGGTTTAAGCTTCTGTCACTATAGCAACCCATCATCTACTTATTACTTCCCAGTGCCTTCCCCTAGGCCCAAAGAATGGTGAAGTGTCATGTATTCGACGTTCACATAACACCAGTAGAAGAAAGACAACATACATCTCATCAAAATATCGAAGGAATACCAAATTCACATGACTACTTATAACAAGACTTCTCCCACGTCCTCAGGAACAAACGTAATTACTCACAAATCATATTCATGTTCATATTCAGAGGGTTATTAATGTGCATAAAGGATCTGAACATATAATCTTCCACCGAATAAACCAACTAGCATCAACTACAAGGAGTAATCAACACTGCTAGCAACCCACAGGTACCAATCTGAGGTTTTGAGACAAAGATCGGATACAAGAGATGAACTAGGGTTTGAGAGGAGATGGTGCTGGTGAAGATGTTGATGGAGATTGACCCCCTCCCGATGAAAGGATCGATGGTGATGACGATGGTGACAATTTCCCCCTTCCGGACGGACGTTTCCCTGGCAGAACAACTCCGTCGGAGCCCTAGATTGGTTCCGCCAAGGTTCCGCCTCGAGATGGCGGCGCTTCGTCCCGAGAGCTTCCTTCTGATTTTTTTTCAGGGAAAAAGACACCTTATACCAGAAGATGGGCGTCGGGGGGCTTCCAGGTGGCCCACGAGGCAGGGGGCGCGCCTAGGGGGATCGGGCGCGCCCTCCACCCTCGTGGACAGTGGGTGGCCCCCCTCTGGTGCTTTCTTCGCCCAATATTTTTAATATATTCCAAAACTGACTTTCGTGGAGTTTCAGGACTTTTGGAGTTGTGCAGAATAGGCCCCTAATATTTGCTCCTTTTCCAGCCCAGAATTCCAGCTGCCAGCATTCTCCCTCTTCATGTAAACCTTGTAAAATAAGAGAGAAAATGCATAAGTATTGTGACATAATGCGAAGTAATAGCCCATAATGCAATAAATATCGATATAAAAGCATGATGCAAAATGGACGTATCAGACCTTTAGGCTCGATCCAACGAGGCACAACACTCATCGGGAGTCCCTGTTGAAGAATATCGTAGTAACATACTTAGCAATGAAGTTTAGCTTAAAAGATAATGTATGCAAAAGATGCACTAAGGACAAATAGTAAAAATCTTACCATCTTTCCTAAATAGATGTAACCGTAGTTCAATACGCGCACTAGTGATCGCCCGTTTTGAGTACTAATATCTCGAAGTCCAAGAAAATAACCTGTCTTGACAGTATCAAGATCCTCAAGCCATGAAACATAATGACCTATCTCCTCGCAGTTTAGTTCAGCCCCGGGACAGTAGTAGGTGCTGTCTACCAAGCGCCGGACATGTTTGCTTGAATGGAAATAAGTTGTCAATAGAAATTAGTTGTCAACTATTTTTAAAATAACAATATAAATTACTTAATAAATATGGTTGATAATCTCACATAATGGTAGAACTAGAGGCGTCTGCACATTGACCCAGATGTCGATATTACCTTCAATTTCATCTTCCGGGCGAATATCAAAGGTGATCATATTAGGCTCAAATGCATAAGCCTTGCATAGTGCTCTCCAATTTTTGCATTCAAAATAGGAGTAGGTGTCTGTATTGTATAATTTTACGACAAAAGTATAACCATGCTCGGTCCTCAAGTGAACTCTCTTTACCTCCATACTTTCCATGGTACTGAAACCAATCTTAAAATTATACGCAAGTGAACTATTCTACTTTCCATAGTCCTCAAGTGAACTATTCTACTTTCCATAATTTTACGACAAAAGTATAACCATGACATAAATTCTTGCATGGCAGGGGATACGCAAGTAGAATAGTAAAAAATTAAAATTATAAGTTGAAGCAAAAGAAGAAGAAGTGCTTAATTACAAAAAAAGACTTGTCGTTGTGACTTACTGTATCCACTTCGAAGTTCTCGTCCAGCACGATGCTGAAGCGCCTACCACCAACTAGGTGAGGCCTGTCGCACATAACGAATTCCCTTTCGTCGTCAGACATTTCCTTTGTTCATAGTTGAAACATTAATTGAAAATCGATCGAAGGCAACTACCATAAAACTCAACACACAGATCACTATTACTCAATATGCAATGGGTTGACTTTAGGTCTATCGAGTCTTCCTTCCTAAACTCTCATCTCACGTATATGGTGGGTGCTCCCTCTCTGATTTTGCAACCGTCGGTGATGGTTGCTACTCCTCCTTTCCCTAGTGCATTACAAATATCTAGCACAAAGAGAAGAAGGAGAAGCGACCCCCATGATAACAGTCGGCATTCTTCTTCTCTCATATATGGTGGAGACTCTCCCTCATTGATTTTTTGACTGTCATGTATGGAGCCCCGACATACTTAAAGTCAACTCGAAATGTCGTTTAATTCTCTTTCTAGCAAATCCGGGGCACTCGATATTTCCTACATATTCTAGCACAAGTCATGCTTAAATTCACGGAAAATCCGGCATGACCTTTGCTAAAATAGGACATATCGAGCGCCTGAAATTTGCCGGAACGGAAATGAATCAACACTCCGGCAAAACATAGGCCACTCAGAAATGAATCAACACTTCCGCATAAACTGGTGCTCATTGCATTTCAATGGTTCAATATTGACAAAAACATTTCAATATATCTTATAACCTGAACATTTCATTTGGTTAAGAAGCATAACTAAATACCCTAGTTCTACTCTATTCAACATCGAGGAGTGGAGAAGGATGAGGTGGACTTTTAGCTCACCGACTCGGGTGTAGAGGAAGTAGAGGTAGCTCGGATGACGATCACTCCAAGGAGACACGACTCTACAAAGCCTGCATATTCCACCGAGTAAAATTTCAGATCATCAAATCTCATATAGAATTCTTTGACGACAAAGTGATAATGACATAAAAATAATTAAATTTTCCAATACATTTCTATATTGAAAAACAAAATTACAAAAAATTTCTATACCTAAATTTTCTTACTAAAAATAAACTAGTTCTATTAATTCAACTACTTCAACTAAGCACTTACTATAAATAAAAATAATTAATTTTCTTACTAATTCAACTAGTTCTATTAAGCACTTACTAAAAATAAACTAGTTCTATTGACCACTTCCTAAATAAACTATTTCTATTAAACACTTTCTAAAAAATAGTAGAAAAAACTACATTATACAAGAACAGTAAAAAACAGTTTAGGGTTTAGGAGAGATGGAGGGAGGATGGGGTGGGAGGAGGGAGGAGGAGGAGGGAGGAGAGAGGAGGAGGGGGAGGAGGGCGGTGGGAGGAGGGAGGAGAGATGAGGAGTGGGAGGAGGGATGCCGGCGGAGGGCTTGGCCGGAGGAGGAGGGAGAAGGGGGCGGCCGGAGAAGGAGGGAGGAGGGCACGGTAGGAAGGGAGGGATCAGGAGAGGGACGAGGAGGGGAGGGAGGTGGAAGGAGGAGGTTTGGAGGAACTACCTCAATGGAGGAGGAGCAGGAGCGGCGGCGGCGGTGTGCGATGATGGTGGTCGGGGAACGGCGGACGATGGGGGTGCCGGGGAGAGTGAGAGTGGAGTGTGAGAGTGAGAGTGGAGTGGAGAGGGGAGAGTGAGGGGCGGCCATTTGGAGAAGATAGGATAGCTTTAGTAGTAGCGCGGGTTGGGATAAAGCGCTGCTGCTAAACAACATAGCAGTAGCGCGCTTAGGAAACAGGCGCTACTGCTATACCTAGTCTAGCGGCAAGGTGGTGGCAATTGTAGTAGTAGCGCTTTTTCTTCCTGGCGCGCTACTACTGTGTGGAAAGCAGTAGCGCCTTTTGTTGTAGCGCGGTACTACTAAGTAGCAGTAGCGCCTTTTTTTAAACCGCGTTGCTGGTAATATTCTGTCTATAAGGCTAGTAGTGCATTCAGGAACGCAATGTGAAGTCATTATCGCATCACTGGTACGCTATTCAGACCAGTGTCACCAAGTTTTGTGACGTGGTTCATCGGCTTGAGGCAAGGTGGCCATTGCACACCGCAGAGGATGAGATCATAAGTTTTGCTTCCTCTTGCTCAACTTTTTGATTGATTTATTCACTCAATGTTGATCTACACATTATATATAGCCCGCACATGCTGTCGTGGTGTACCATGAGATAGAGGGACGACCATTTACATACACACACTGTTGGAGAAGCTGAAAGGGGAGTTTGTGTGGAACGACATGATCCATAGATGAAAAACTTGTTGGACATCCAGAATCTAGTCGAATTTGAGATATTTTTGTACTAGACTTAATTTGCATGCTATGTATGGATGATTTGTGCTATTTTCTATCCAAACTTTGATGAATATCGGCCAGTTTACATGAATTTCGTCCGGTTTGTTTAAATGTGAGTTGAAATATATGTGGCTACAGGTGAATGGCATCCTCCCGCATCCATGTCCGTGGACTGGTCCCTCCTCCCACCCCTATCCGCGAACGGATACGGTAGGAAATTTACAGGCTGGCTCTGGAACCTGACTCACCCATCGACGCCGAAGCAGCGCACGTAGGCGGCAAGGTAGTCGACGACCTAATCGTGACGCGGGTACGCGCCAGCTGAGTCCGGCCAGGGGAAGTCGGAGTAGCGGTACGTGGGGGCGTGCGACTGAAGCGTGGTGGAGGCGAGCGTGCGCGTCCACGGCCCGTCCACGGACTCCCCAGCCTCGAACACCACCGGCCGGAAGCCCCGCGCCAGCAGGTGCTTGCATGCCACCAGCCTGCTCATGCCGGCGCCCACGATCGCCACCCGCTTCACCCTGTGATCCATATCCATTGTCGGCGCAAGCTTAGCTATTTCTTGGACTGACAACGATCTCCAATCGATGGTTCATTCATTCAAAGATCACATACTAGTACTGCTTAGAGCATCTCTAGTCGTTGCCCCCCCAGCTGGCTCAAAAAATCACCCCCTGGGGGCGAACCGGCGCTAAAATCGGCCTGGGGGCGATCGGGTTCACAGCTGACGCTCCAGGGTCGGCCCCAGGCGCCTGTTCTAAACTTGTTTGAACATTTTTTTGACTAAAATTCGGCGAACTGGACAAATATTCGGCGAAACAGTACATAGATAAAATACTTTAAAAAAATAAACGCGACTACAGGCCGAATAACGCGCTAACAGAGGCGAAGTCGCCGCCGTCACCGCCACCGCCACCGTTGTCCTCATCGTCCTTCTCCTCCTTCACGCGCCCGCCCCTGCTGGACCCCTGCCCGGGGTCGCCCTGGCGGACCGGTGGCGGCGCGTCATCATCGCTGCCGTTGTCGAGGACGACGACGGCTCCCTCGTCGCGGCCACGACGCCGAGCGGCGAACTGCTCCAAGGTGAGGCGCTGGCGCTCCACCTCCGTCCGCACCCAGTCTTCACACGCCCACTTCAAGGCCGCCGCGTCATACTCGACCTTGGCTCCGTCTTCACGCCGGTGAGCCCTGGCTTCGTCTTCACGGCGGCGAGACCCAGCTCCGTCTTCGGCTTGACAAAGCGGGGGGGAGCCGAGGAGGAGACGCGCCCGCCCTCGTTGATGACGATGCCAGCGCTGCGGGTGCGCCAGCAGAGCGGCGCCTCCACGCTCTCGGCCTTGACGCCGAACAACGCCGACGACCCGGAGGAGTGGGAGGAGGAGCGGGAGGAGGAAGAAGAGGAGTCGGCCCTCCTCGGCATCCATTGGCCGCCGCTCCGACGGGGGACCGGGGCGGCAGGGTACGTCTACGGTGGGTCGTTGCCGCCCTCGAGGTGCTGGAGGACAGCGTGGAGAGTGCGGCTGCGACCTCTTGAGCACTGCGTTGGTTTTCCCTTGAAGAGGAAAGGGCGATGCAATAAAGTAGCATAAGTATTTCCCTCAGTTTTTGAGAACCAAGGTATCAATCCAGTAGGAGACCACGCTCGAGTCCCACGCACCTACACAAACAAATAAGAACCTCGCAACCAACGCAATAAAGGGGATGTCAATCCCTTCACGCTCACTTATGAGAGTGAGATCTGATAGATATGATAAGATAATATTTTTGGTATTTTTATGATAAAGAGTAAAAGTAAAGATTGCAAAAAATAAAATAAACGGTGATAAAAATAGCTAATTGTTGGGAGATGAATATGATGGAAAATAGACCCGGGGGCCATAGGTTTCACTAGTGGCTTCTCTCAAGAGCATAAGTATTACGGTGGGTAAACGAATTACTGTCGAGCAATTGATAGAATTGAGCATGGTTATGAGAATATCTAGGTATGATCATGTATATAGGCATCACGTCCGCGACAAGTAGACCGAAACGATTCTGCATCTACTACTATTACTCCGCACATCGACCGCTATCCAGCATGCATCTAGAGTATTAAGTTCATAAGAACAGAGTAATGCTTTAAGAAAGATGACATGATGTAGAGGGATAAACTCATGCAATATGATATAAACCCCATCTTTTTATCCTCGATGGCAATAATACAATACGTGCCTTGCTGCCCTGCTGTCACTCGGAAAGGACACCGCAAGATTGAACCCAAAGCTAAGCACTTCTCCCATTGCAAGAAAGATCAATCTAGTAGGCCAAACCAAACTGATAATTCGAAGAGACTTGCAAATATAACCAATCATACATAAAAGAATTCAGAGGAGATTCAAATATTGTTCATAGATAAACTTTATCATAAACCCACAATTCATCGGATCTTGACAAACACACCGCAAAAGAAGATTACATCAAATAGATCTCCAAGAAGATCAAGGAGAACATGGTATTGAGATCCAAAGAGAGAGAAGAAGCCATCTAGCTAATAACTATAGACCCGAAGGTCTGAGGTAAACTACTCACACATCATCGGAGAGGCTATGGTGTTGATGTAGAAGCCCTCCGTGATCAATGCCCCTCCGGCGGAGCGCCGGAAAAGGCCCCAAGATGGGATCTCACGGGTACAGAAGGTTGCGGCGGTGGAAATAGGGTTTTGGCTCCGTATCTGATGTTTCCAGGGTATATGGGTATATATAGGAGGAAGAAGTACGTCGGTGGAGCAACGTGGGCCCCACGAGGGTGGAGGGCGTGCCTGGGGGGTAGGCGCGCCCCCTGCCTCGTGCTCTCCTCGTTGATTACTTTACGTAGACTCCAAGTCCTCTGGATCACGTTTGTTCCGAAAATCACGTTCCCGGAGGTTTCATTCCGTTTGGACTCTGTTTGATATCTTCTTCCTTCGAAACACTGAAATAGGCAAAAAAAACAGCAATTTGGGCTGGGCCTCCGGTTAATAGGTTAGTCCCAAAAATAATATAAAAGTGTATAATAAAGCCCAATAACATCCAAAACAAAATATAATATAGCATGGAACAATCAAAAATTATAGATACGTTGGAGACGTATCAGCGGCCGGGGGCGCCCCACCACAGGCGGCGACCCTCACTGTTCTTGGTCTCCCGCACCACAGGCACCCCATTGGTGGAGGCCAGCCGCTCCGCCTGCCGGCGCTGGAAGTACACCGCCCACGTCTCGTGGTTTCCGGCGGGGTACTGCGGGAGGGCCCGCTGCTCCTCCGTCTGCGATGACCGCACGCGGTCGACCTCATCGGCGAAGTAGTCGGCGCGCGTGGTGATGTCGGGTAGCGGGGGAATGGGGACACCACCGGCGCTGAGCCTCCACCGCCCCGGCGCGCGCATGTCGGGAGGCGCTACGACGTTGGCCTCGAACAGCAGGTGGGTGCTACCTCTTGAGCACTGCGTTGGTTTTTCCTTGAAGAGGAAAGGGTGATGTACTAAAGTAGCGTAAGTATTTTCCTCAGTTTTTTAGAACCAAGGTATCAATCTAGTAGGAGACCACGCTCTAGTCCCACGCACCTACACAAACAAATAAGAACCCCGCAACCAACGCGATAAAGGGGTTGTCAATCCCTTCACAGTCACTTACGAGAGTGAGATCTGATAGATATGATAAGATAATATTTTTGGTACTTTTATGATAAAGAGAAATAAAGATGCAAAGTAAAATAAACAGCAATAGAAATAGCTAAGTGTTGGGAGATTAATATGATGGAAAATAGACCCATGGGCCATAGGTTTCACTAGTGGCTTCTCTCAAGAGCATAAGTATTATGGTGGGTAAACGAATTACTGTCGAGCAATTGATAGAACTGAGCATAGTTATGAGAATATCTAGGTATGATCATGTATATAGGCATCACGTCCGAGACAAGTAGACCGAAATGATTCTGCATCTACTACTATTACTCCACACATTGACCGCTATCCAGCATGCATCTAGAGTATTAAGTTCATAAGAACAGAGTAATGCTTTAAGAAAGACGACATGATGTAGAGGGATAAACTCATGCAATATGATATAAACCCCATCTTTTTATCCTCGATGGCAACAATACAATACGTGTCGTTTCCCCTACTGTCACTGGGATCGAGCACCGCAAGATTGAACCCAAAGCTAAGCACTTCTCCCATTGCAAGAAAGATCAATCTAGTAGGCCAAACCAAACTGATAATTCGAAGAGACTTGCAAAGATAACCAATCATACATAAAAGAATTCAGAGGAGATTCAAATATTGTTCATAGATAATCTTGATCATAAACCCACAATTCATCGGATCTCGACAAACACACCAGAAAAGAAGATTACATCGAATAGATCTCCAAGAAGATCGAGGAGAACTTTGTATTGAGATTCAAAGAGAGAGAAGAAGCCATCTAGCTAATAACTATGGACCCGAAGGTCTGAGGTAAACTACTCACACATCATCGGAGAGGCTATGGTGTTGGTGTAGAAGCCCTCCGTGATCAATGCCCCCTCTAGTGGAGTGCCGGAAAAGGCCCCAAGATGGGATCTCATGGGTACAGAAGGTTGTGGCAGTGGAAATAGGGTTTTGGCTCCATCTCTGATGTTTCCAGGGTATATGGGTATATATAGGAGGAAGAAGTACATCGGTGGAGCAACGTGGGCCCCACGAGGGTGGAGGGCGCGCCTGGGGGTAGGCACGCCCCCTGCCCCGTGCTCTCCTCATTGATTACTTTACGTAGACTCCAAGTCCTCTGGATCACGTTTGTTCCGAAAATCACGTTCCCGAAGGTTTCATTCCGTTTGGACTCCGTTTGATATCCGTTTCCTTCGAAACACTGAAATAGGCAAAAAAACCAGCAATTTGGGCTGGGCCTCCGGTTAATAGGTTAGTCCCAAAAATAATATAGAAGTGTATAATAAAGCCCAATAAACATCCAAAACAGAATATAATATAGCACGGAACAATAAAAAATTATAGATACGTTGGAGACGTATCAAGCATCCCCAAGCTTAATTCCTGCTCGTCCTCGAGTAGGTAAATGATAAAAACAGAATTTTTGATGTGGAATGATTCTTTGCCTAATTCCCAATGTAATTCTCTTATTTGTGGAATGAATATTCAGATCCGAAAGATTGAAGATAAAAGTTTAATATTGACATAAAAGTAATAATACTTCAAGCATACTAACTAAGTAATTATGTCTTCTCAAAATAACATGGCCAAAGAAAGTTATCCCTACAAAATCATATAGTCTGGCTATGCTCTATCTTCATCACACAAAATATTTAAATCATGCACAACCCCGGTTTCAGCCAAGCAATTGTTTCATACTTTAGTATTCTCAAACTTTTTCAATCTTCGCGCAATACATGAGCGTGAGCCATGGACATAGCACTATATGTGGAATAGAATGGTGGTTGTGGAGAAGACAAAAAGGAGAAGATAGTCTCACATCAACTAGGCGTATCAACGGGCTAGGGAGATGCCCATTAATAGATATCAATGTGAGTGAGTAGGGATTGCCATGCAATGGATGCACTAGAGCTATGAATATATGAAAGCTCAACAAAAGAAACTAAGTGGGTGTGCATCCAACTTGCTTGCTCACGAAGACCTAGGGCAATTTGAGGAAGCCCATCATTGGAATATACAAGCCAAGTTCTATAATGAAAATTTTCCACTAGTATATGAAAGTGTCAATATAGGAGATTCTCTATCATGAAGATCATGGTGCTATTTTGAAGCACAAGTGTGGAAAAGGATAGTAGCATTGTCCCTTCTCTCTTTTCTCTCATTTTTTGGCCTTCTTTTTTTTATTTTGGCCTTCTCTCTTTCTTTTAGTCCGGAATCTCATCCCGACTTGTGGGGGAATCATAGTTTCCATCATCCTTTCCTCACTTGGGACAATGCTCTAATAATGATGATCATCACACTTTTATTACTTACAACTCAAGAATTACAACTCAATACTTAGAACAAAATATGACTCTATGTGAATGCCTCCGGCGGTGTACCGGGATATGCAATGAATCAAGAGTGACATGTATGAAGATAATGAACGGTGGCTTTGCCACAAATACGATGTCAACTACATTATCATGCAAAGCAATATGACAATGATGGAGCGTGTCATAGTAAACGAAACGGTGGTAAGTTGCATGGCAATATATCTCGGAATGGCTATGGAAATGCCATGATAGGTAGGTATGGTGGCTGTTTTGAGGAAGGTATATGGTGGGTGTATGATACTGGCGAAAAGTGCACGGTATAAGAGAGGCTAGCAATGGTGGAAGAATGGGAGTGCGTATAATCCATGGACTCAAAATTAGTCATAAAGAACTCACATACTTATTGCAAAGATCTATAAGTAATCAAAACAAAGTACTACACGCATGCTCCTAGGGGAAGGGTTGGTAGGAGTTAACCATCGCGCGATCCCGACCTCCACACGTAAGGAAGACAATCAATAAATAAATCATGCTCCGACTTCATCACATAACGGTTCACCATACGTGCATGCTACGGGAATCACAAACTTCAACACGAGTATTTCTCAAATTCACAACTACTAAACTAGCACAACTTTAATATCACTACCTCCATATCTCAAAACAATCATCAAGCATCAAACTTCTCTTAGTATTCAACACACTCATAAGAAAGTTTTTACTCATCTTGGATGCCTATCATATTAGGACTAAGTTTGTGATTAAAGCAAATTACCATGCTGTTTTGTAGCACTCTCAAAATAATATAAGTGAAGCATGAGAGAACAATAGTTTCTATAAAACAAGCCACCGCCGTGCTCTAAAAGATATAAGTGAAGCACTAGAGCAAAAACTATATAGCTCAAAAGATATAAGTGAAGCACATAGAGTATTCTAATAAATTCCGAATCATGTGTGTCTCTCTAAAAAGGTGTGTACAGCAAGGATGATTGTGGTAAACTAAAAAACAAAGACTCAAATCATACAAGATGCTCCAAGCAAAACACATATCATGTGGTGAATAAAAATATAGCTCCAAGTAAAGTTACCGATGGACGAAGACGAAAGAGGGGATGCCTTCCGGGGCATCCCCAAGCTTTGGCTTTTTGGTGTCCTCAGATTATCTTGGGGTGCCAAGGGCATCCCCAAGATTAGGCTCTTGCCACTCCTTGTTAAATAATCCATCAAATCTTTACCCAAAACTTGAAAACTTCACAACACAAAACTTAACAGAAAATCTCGTGAGCTCCGTTAGCGAAAGAAAAGAAAACACCACTTCAAGGTACTGTATTGAACTCATTCTTTATTTGTATTGGTGTTAAACTTAATGTATTCCAACTTCTCTATGGTTTATAAACTATTTTACTAACCATAGATTCATCAAAATAAGCAAACAACACACGAAAAACAGAATCTGTCAAAAGCAGAACAGTCTGTAGTAATCTGTAACTAATGCAAACTTCTGGAACTCAAAACATTCTACAAAAATAGGACGACCTGGACAATTTGTTTATTGATCAGCTGCAATTGGAATCAGTATTTTATCACGTTCTGGTGATTTTTTTAAAAAAAATCATGAACAGAAAGTTTCTGGAATTTTCAGCCAGATCAAATAACTATCATCCAAGAAGATCCTATAGGTTTAACTTGGCACAATCACTAATTAAAACATAAAAACAAATCTAACCAGAGGTTAGATCAAATATTTATTCCTAAACAGAAGCAAAAAGCAAAAAACCTAAAATAAAATTGGGTTGCCTCGAAACAAGCGCTATCGTCTAATGCCCTTAGCTAGGCATAAAAACAAGGATAGATTTAAGTATTGCCATCTTTGGTTTTAGGGAGGAAAAGAGCAAACTTACTATCTATGGCATTAATCTTTCTATTTTGATAAAGCACGTGGCTATTAATGGTAGAAGAAAGATTAAGCAAGTTACGAAAATTTGCATCTAAGCTAGCCTTCATTTCTTTGATAGATTCGCTTTGGTAGGAGAGCAAAAGAGATGTAGATTCAACTTTCTCATTCATGGGGTGCCCAAATATGGTTTTCATCTTTTCATAAGTATCTACGGCATCCCCTTCAAGAAAACCTTCTTCAAATAGAATCTAAGACATGCTTAAATGAAGAAGGTAGGGAAACATAAAAGCTCTTTAAGTAAACTTCAATTTGGTATTGGGGCACATAGCTAGCCCGGATCCTTAATAGTCTATCCCAAGCATCTTTCAAAGATTCATCGAGTAAATAATGAAAAATCCGGAATCATCTTCATCAAAATTATTAAGACTCTCATTGATAACTCATGTAGGTCTATCTATAGCATCTTTATTCATGAGTTTAGAGAGAATAGAAGGATTGTCCAGAGTACTAAAACTTGGGAGAGAACCCCCAACCTTTTTTGATTCTGACATGGCCAAAGAAAGGGGAGCGGAAAAGAGAGGGCGAATAAAACAGCAAGGGTAAGTGGGGGAGAGGAAAACGAGAGGCAAATGGCAAATAATGTAATGCGAGGAATAAGAGTTTGTGATGGGTACTTGGTATGTCTTGACTTGTGCGTAGACTCCCTGGCAAAGGCGCCAGAAATCCTTCTTGCTACCTCGTGAGCACTGCGTTGGTTTTCCCTTGAAGAGGAAAGGGTGATGCAGTAAAGTAGCGCAAGTATTTCCCTCGGTTTTTGAGAACCAAGGTATCAATCCAGTAGGAGACCACGCTCGAGTCCCACGCACCTACACAAACAAATAAGAACCTCGCAACCAACGCGATAAAGGGGTTGTGAATCCCTTCACGGTCACTTACGAGAGTGAGATCTGATAGATGATAAGATAATATTTTTGGTATTTTTATGATAAAGAGAAATAAAGATGCAAAGTAAAATAAACGACAATAGAAATAGCTAAGTTTTGGGAGATTAATATGATGGAAAATAGACCCGGGGGCCATAGGTTTCACTAGTGGCTTCTCTCAAGAGCATAAGTATTACGGTGGGTAAACGAATTACTGTCGAGCAATTGATAGAATTGAGCATAGTTATGAGAATATGTAGGTATGATCATGTATATAGGCATCACGTCCGAGACAAGTAGACCGAAACGATTCTGCATCTACTACTATTACTACACACATCGACCGCTATCCAGCATCCATCTAGAGTATTAAGTTCATAAGAACAGAGTAATGCTTTAAGAAAGATGACATGATGTAGAGGGATAAACTCATGCAATATGATATAAACCCCATCTTTTTATCCTCGATGGCAACAATACAATACGTATCGTTTCCCCTACTATCACTGGGATCGAGCACCGCAAGATTGAACCCAAAGCTAAGCACTTCTCCCATTGCAAGAAAGATCAATCTAGTAGGCCAAACCTAACTGATAATTCGAAGAGATTTGCAAAGATAACCAATCATACATAAAAGAATTAAGAGGAGATTCAAATATTGTTCATAGATAATCACAATTCATCGGATCTCGACAAACACACCGCAAAAGAAGATTACATCGAATAGATCTCCAAGAAGATCGAGGAGAACTTTGTATTGAGATCCAAAGAGAGAGAAGAAGCCATCTAGATAATAACTATGGACCCGAAGGTCTGAGGTAAACTACTCACACATCATCGGAGAGGCTATGGTGTTGGTGTAGAAGCCCTCCGTGATCAATGCCCCCTCCGGCAGAGCACCGGAAAAGGCCCCAAGATGGGATCTCACGGGTACAGAAGGTTGCGGCGGTGGAAATAGGGTTTTGGCTCCGTCTCTGATGTTTCCAGGGTATATGGGTATATATAGGAGGACGAAGTACGTCGGTGGAGCAACGTGGCCCCACGAGGGTGGAGGGCACGCCTGGGGGGTAGGCACGCCCCCTGCCTCGTGCTCTCCTCGTTGATTACTTTACGTAGACTCCAAGTCCTTGTTGGAAATATGCCCTAGAGGCAATAATAAATGGTTATTATTATATTTCTTTGTTCATGGTAATTGTCTATTATTCATGCTATAATTGTATTGTCCGGAAATCGTAATACATGTGTGAATACATAGACCACAACGTGTCCCTAGTAAGCCTCTAGTTGACTAGCTCGTTGATCAACAGATAGTCATGGTTTCCTGACTATGGACATTGGATGTCATTGATAACGGGATCACATCATTAGGAGAATGATGTGATGGACAAGACCCAATCCTAAGCATAGCATAAAAGATCGTGTAGTTTCATTTGCTAGAGCTTTTCCAATGTCAAGTATCTTTTCCTTAGACCATGAGATCGTGCAACTCCCGGATACCGTAGGAGTGCTTTGGGTGTGCCAAACGTCACAACGTAACTGGGTGACTATAAAGGTGCATTACGGGTATCTCCGAAAGTGTCTGTTGGGTTGGCACGGATCGAGACTGGGATTTGTCACTCCGTGTGATGGAGAGGTATCTCTGGGCCCACTCGGTAATGCATCATCATAATGAGCTCAATGTGACTAAGGCGTTACTCACGGGATCATGCATTGCGGTACGAGTAAAGAGACTTGCCGGTAACGAGATTGAACAAGGTATTGGGATACCGACGATCGAATCTCGGGCAAGTAACATACCGATTGACAAAGGGAATTGCATACGGATTGATTGAATCCTCGACACCGTGGTTCATCCGATGAGATCATCGTGGAACATGTGGGAGCCAACATGGGTATCCAGATCCCGCTGTTGGTTATTGACCGGAGAGGCGTCTCGGTCATGTCTGCATGTCTCCCGAACCCGTAGGGTCTACACACTTAAGGTTCGGTGACGCTAGGGTTGTAGAGATATATGTATGCGGAAACCCGAAAGTTGTTCGGAGTCCCGGATGAGATCCCGGACGTCACGAGAGGTTCCGGAATGGTCCGGAGGTGAAGAATTATATATAGGAAGTCAAGTTTCGGCCACCGGGAAAGTTTCGGGGGTTACCGGTATTGTACCGGGACCACCGGAAGGGTCCCGGGGGTCCACCGGGTGGGGCCACCTATCCCGGAGGGCCCCGTGGGCTGAAAGTGGAAGGGAACCAGCCCTTAGTGGGCTGGGCGCCCCCCTTGGGCCTCCCCCCATGCGCCTAGGGTTGGGAACCCTAGGGGGAGCTTCCCCCTTGCCTTGGGGGGCAAGGCAACCCCTTCCCCCCTTGGCCGCCGCCCCCCTTGGAGATCCCATCTCCCAGGGCCGGCGCACCCCCCCAGGGGCCTATATAAAAGGGGGGAGGGAGGGCAGGAACACACAGCCTTGGGCGCCTCCCTCCTCCCCTGCAACACCTCTCTCTCTCTCTCTCGCAGAAGCTCGGCGAAGCCCTGCCGGAGACCCGCTACATCCACCACCACGCCGTCGTGCTGTTGGATCTCCATCAACCTCTCCTCCCCCCTTGCTGGATCAAGAAGGAGGAGACGTCGCTGCACCGTACGTGTGTTGAACGCGGGGGTGCCGTCCGTTCGGCACTCGGTCATCGGTGATTTGGATCACGGCGAGTACGACTCCGTCATCCACGTTCATTGGAACGCTTCCGCTCGCGATCTACAAGGGTATGTAGATGCACTCCTTTCCCCTCGTTGCTAGTAGACTCCATAGATGCATCTTGGTGAGCGTAGGAAAATTTTAAATTATGCTACGATTCCCAACAGTGGCATCATGAGCCAGGTCTATGCGTAGTTACTATGCACGAGTAGAACACAAAGAAGTTGTGGGCGTTGAGTTTGCCAATTCTTCTTGCCGCTACTAGTCTTTTCTTGTTTCGGCGGCATTGTAGGATGAAGCGGCCCGGACCGACCTTACACGTACACTTACGTGAGACAGGTTCCACCGACTGACATGCACTAGATGCATAAGGTGGCTAGCGGGTGTCTGTCTCTCCTACTTTAGTCGGAACGGATTCGATGAAAAGGGTCCTTATGAAGGGTAAATAGAAATTGGCAAATCATGTTGTGGTCATACGTAGGTAAGAAACGTTCTTGCTAGAAACCTACAAACCACGTAAAAACTTGCAACAACAATTAGAGGACGTCTAACTTGTTTTTGCAGCTAGTGCTATGTGATGTGATATGGCCAGAAGATGTGATGAATGATATATGTGATGTATGAGATTGATCATATTCTTGTAATAGGAATCACGACTTGCATGTCGATGAGTATGACAACCGGCAGGAGCCATAGGAGTTGTCTTTATTATTTTGTATGACCTGCGTGTCATTGAATAACGCCATGTAAATTACTTTACTTTGTTGCTAAACGCGTTAGCCATAGAAGTAGAATAATCGTTGGCGTGACAACTTCATGAAGACACAATGATGGAGATCATGATGATGGAGATCATGGTGTCATGCCGGTGACGAAGATGATCATGGTGCCCCGAAGATGGAGATCAAAGGAGCATGATGATATTGGCCATATCATGTCACTATTTGATTGCATGTGATGTTTATCATGTTTTTGCATCTTATTTGCTTAGAACGACGGTAGCAAGTAGGATGATCCCTTATAATAATTTCAAGAAAGTGTTCACCCTAACTGTGCACCGTTGCGAAGGTTCATTGTTTCGAAGCACCACGTGATGATCGGGTGTGATAGATTCTAACGTTCGAATACAACGGGTGTTGACGAGCCTAGCATGTACAGACATGGCCTCGGAACACACGCAATACACTTAGGTTGACTTGACGAGCCTAGCATGTACAGACATGGCCTCGGAACACGGAGGACCGAAAGGTCGAGCATGAGTCGTATAGAAGATACGATCAACATGGAGATGTTCACCGATCTTGACTAGTCCGTCTCACGTGATGATCGGACACGGCCTAGTCGAATTCGGATCATGTTTCACTTAGATGACTAGAGGGATGTCTATCTGAGTGGGGGTTCATTAAATAATTTGATTAAATGAACTTAATTATCATGAACTTAGTCTAAAATATTTACACTATGTATTGTAGATCAAATGGCCAACGTTGTCCTCAATTTCAACGCGTTCCTAGAGAAAACCAAGCTGAAAGATGATGGCAGCAACTATACGGACTGGGTCCGGAACCTGAGGCTCATCCTCATAGTAGCCAAGAAAGATTATGTCTTAGAAGCACCACTAGGTGAAGCACCAATCCCAGAGAACCAAGATGTTATGAACGCTTGGCAGCAGCGTGCTGATGATTACTCCCTCGTTCAGTGCGGCATGCTTTACAGCTTAGAACCGGGTCTCCAAAAGCGTTTTGAGAAACATGGAGCATATGAGATGTTCGAGGAGCTGAAACTGGTTTTTCAAGCTCATGCCCGGGTCGAGAGATATGAAGTCTCCGACAAGTTCTTCAGCTGTAAAATGGAGGAGAACAGTTCTGTTAGTGAGCACATACTTAGAATGTCTGGGTTGCACAACCGCTTGTCTCAGCTGGGAGTTAATCTCCCGGATGACGCGGTCATTGACAGAATCCTCCAGTCGCTTCCACCAAGCTATAAGAGCTTTCTGATGAACTACAATATGCAGGGGATGGAAAAGACCATTCCTGAGGTATATTCAATGCTGAAATCAGCGGAAGGGGAGATCAGGAAAGAACATAAAGTGTTGATGGTGAATAAAACCACTAAGTTCAAGAAGGGCAAGGGTAAGAAGAACTTCAAGAAGGACGGCAAGGGAGTTGCCGCGCCCGGTAAACCAGTTACTGGGAAGAAGTCAAAGAATGGACCCAAACCCGGGACTGAGTGCTTTTATTGCAAGGGAAGTGGTCACTGGAAGCGGAACTGCCCCAAATATTTAGCGGACAAGAAGAAGGCCGGCAACACCCAAGGTATATGTGATATACAAGTAATTGGTGTGTACCTTACCAGTACTCGTAGTAGCTCCTGGGTATTTGATACCGGTGCGGTTGCTCATATTTGTAACTCAAAACAGGAACTACGGAATAAACGGAGACTGGCAAAGGACGAGGTGACGATGCGCGTCGGGAATGGTTCCAAGGTCGATGTGATCGCCGTCGGCACGCTATCTCTGCATCTACCCACGGGATTAGTTTTAAACCTCAATAATTGTTATTTAGTGCCAGCTTTGAGCATGAACATTGTATCTAGATCTCGTTTAATTCGAGATGGCTACTCATTTAAATCCGAGAATAATGGTTGTTCTATTTATTTGAGAGATATGTTTTATGGTCATGCCCCGCTGGTCAATGGTTTATTTTTGATGAATCTCGAACGTGATGTTACACATGTTCATAATGTGAGTACCAAAAGATGTAAAGTTGATAACGATAGTCCCACATACTTGTGGCACTGCCGCCTTGGTCACATTGGTGTCAAGCGCATGAAGAAGCTCCATGCAGATGGACTTTTGGAGTCTCTTGATTACGAATCATTTGACACGTGCGAACCATGCCTCATGGGTAAGATGACCAAGACTCCGTTCTCCGGAACAATGGAGCGAGCAACCAACTTATTGGAAATCATACATACCGATGTGTGTGGTCCAATGAGTGTTGAGGCTCGCGGAGGATATCGTTATGTTCTCACTCTCACTGATGATTTAAGTAGATATGGATATGTCTACCTGATGAAGCACAAGTCTGAAACCTTTGGAAAGTTCAAAGAATTTCAGAGTGAGGTTGAGAATCAACGTGACAGGAGAATAAAATTCCTACGATCAGATCGTGGTGGAGAATATTTAAGTCACGAGTTTGGTGCACACTTAAGGAAATGTGGAATAGTTTCACAACTCACGCCGCCTGGAACACCTCAGAGAAATGGTGTGTCCGAACGTCGTAATCGCACTCTATTGGATATGGTGCGATCTATGATGTCTCTTACCAATTTACCGCTCTCATTTTGGGGCTATGCTTTAGAGACTGCCGCATTCACTTTAAATAGGGCTCCGTCGAAATCCGTTGAGACGACACCGTATGAATTATGGTTTGGGAAGAAACCTAAGCTGTCGTTTCTAAATGTTTGGGGATGCGATGCTTATGTCAAGAAACTTCAACCTGAAAAGCTCGAACCCAAATCGGAAAAATGCGTCTTCATAGGATACCCTAAGGAAACTATTGGGTATACCTTCTACCTCAGATCCGAAGGCAAGATCTTCGTTGCGAAGAACGGGTCCTTTCTGGAGAAGGAGTTTCTCTCGAAAGAATTGAGTGGGAGGAAAGTGGAACTTGATGAGGTGATAGTCACCCCTTCCGAACCGGAAAGTAGCGCAGCGCGGGAAAATGTTCCTGTGGTGCCTACACCGACTGGGGAGGAAGTTAATGATGATGATCATGAAGCTTCGGATCAAGTTACTGAACTTCGTAGGTCCACAAGGACACGTTCCACACCAGAGTGGTACGGCAACCCTGTCCTGGAAATCATGTTGTTAGACAACGGTGAACCTTCGAACTATGAAGAAGCAATGGCGGGCCCGGATTCCGACAAATGGCTAGAAGCCATGAAATCCGAGATAGAATCCATGTATGAAAACAAAGTATGGACTTTGACTGACTTGCCCGATGAGCGGCGAGCCATAGAAAACAAATGGATCTTTAAGAAGAAGACGGACGCAGATGGTAATGTGACCATCTACAAAGCTCGACTTGTCGCTAAGGGTTATCGACAAGTTCAAGGGGTTGACTACGATGAGACTTTCTCACCCGTAGCGAAGCTGAAGTCCGTCCGAATCATGTTAGCAATTGCCGCATACTATGATTATGAGATATGGCAGATGGACGTCAAAACGGCATTCCTTAACGGCTTCCTTAAGGAAGAGTTGTATATGATGCAGCCGGAAGGTTTTGTCGATCCTAAGAATGCTAACAAAGTATGCAAGCTCCAACGCTCAATCTATGGGCTGGTGCAAGCATCTCGGAGTTGGAACATTCGCTTTGATGAGATGATCAAAGCGTTTGGGTTCACACAGACTTATGGAGAAGCCTGTGTTTACAAGAAAGTGAGTGGGAGCTCTGTAGCATTTCTCATATTATATGTGGATGACATACTATTGATGGGAAATGATATAGAATTCTTGGAGAGTATAAAGGCCTATTTGAATAAGTGTTTTTCAATGAAGGACCTTGGAGAAGCTGCTTATATATTAGGCATCAAGATCTATAGAGATAGATCAAGACGCCTCATTGGTCTTTCACAGAGTACATACCTTGACAAGATATTGAAGAAGTTCAATATGGATCAGTCCAAGAAGGGGTTCTTGCCTGTATTGCAAGGTGTGTAGTTGAGCACGGCTCAATGCCCGACCACGGCAGAAGATATAGAAGAGATGAGTGTCATCCCCTATGCCTCGGCCATAGGGTCTATTATGTATGCCATGCTGTGTACCAGACCTGATGTAAACCTTGCCGTAAGTTTGGTAGGAAGGTACCAAAGTAATCCCGGCAAGGAACACTGGACAGCGGTCAAGAATATCCTGAAGTACCTGAAGAGGACTAAGGATATGTTTCTCGTTTATGGAGGTGACGAAGAGCTCGTCGTAAAGGGTTACGTCGACGCTAGCTTCAACACAGATCTGGATGACTCGAAGTCACAGACCGGATACGTGTATATTTTGAATGGAGGAGCAGTAAGCTGGTGCAGTTGCAAGCAAAGCGTCGTGGCGGGATCTACATGTGAAGCGGAATACATGGCAGCCTCGGAGGCAGCACAGGAAGCAGTCTGGATGAAGGAGTTCATTACCGACCTAGGGGTGATTCCCAATGCGTCGGGCCCCATGACTCTCTTCTGTGACAACACTGGAGCTATTGCCCTTGCGAAGGAGCCCAGGTTTCACAGGAAGACCAGGCATATCAAGCGTCGCTTCAACTCCATTCGTGAAAGTGTTCAAAATGGAGACATAGATATTTGTAAAGTACATACGGACCTGAATGTAGCAGATCTGTTGACTAAACCTCTCCCTAGGGCAAAACATGATCAACACCAGGACGCAATGGGTGTTCGATTCATCACAATGTAACTAGATTATTGACTCTAGTGCAAGTGGGAGACTGTTGGAAATATGCCCTAGAGGCAATAATAAATGGTTATTATTATATTTCTTTGTTCATGGTAATTGTCTATTATTCATGCTATAATTGTATTGTCCAGAAATCGTAATACATGTGTGAATACATAGACCACAACGTGTCCCTAGTAAGCCTCTAGTTGACTAGCTCGTTGATCAACAGATAGTCATGGTTTCCTGACTATGGACATTGGATGTCATTGATAACGGGATCACATCATTAGGAGAATGATGTGATGGACAAGACCCAATCCTAAGCATAGCATAAAAGATCGTGTAGTTTCATTTGCTAGAGCTTTTCCAATGTCAAGTATCTTTTCCTTAGACCATGAGATCGTGCAACTCCCGGATACCGTAGGAGTGCTTTGGGTGTGCCAAACGTCACAACGTAACTGGGTGACTATAAAGGTGCATTACGGGTATCTCCGAAAGTGTCTGTTGGGTTGGCACGGATCGAGACTGGGATTTGTCACTCCGTGTGACGGAGAGGTATCTCTGGGCCCACTCGGTAATGCATCATCATAATGAGCTCAATGTGACTAAGGCATTAGTCACGGGATCATGCATTGTGGTACGAGTAAAGAGACTTGCCGATAACGAGATTGAACAAGGTATTGGGATACCGACGATCGAATCTCGGGCAAGTAACATACCGATTGACAAAGGGAATTGCATACGGATTGATTGAATCCTCGACACCGTGGTTCATCCGATGAGATCATCGTGGAACATGTGGGAGCCAACATGGGTATCCAGATCCCGCTGTTGGTTATTGACCGGAGAGGCGTCTCGGTCATGTCTGCATGTCTCCCGAACCCGTAGGGTCTACACACTTAAGGTTCGGTGACGCTAGGGTTGTAGAGATATATGTATGCGGAAACCCGAAAGTTGTTTGGAGTCCCGGATGAGATCCCGGACGTCACGAGAGGTTCCGGAATGGTCCGGAGGTGAAGAATTATATATAGGAAGTCAAGTTTCGGCCACCGGGAAAGTTTCGGGGGTTGCCGTATTGTACCGGGACCACCGGAAGGGTCCCGGGGGTCCACCGGGTGGGGCCACCTATCCCGGAGGGCCCCGTGGGCTGAAAGTGGAAGGGAACCAGCCCTTAGTGGGCTGAACGCCCCCCTTGGGCCTCCCCCCATGCGCCTAGGGTTGGGAACCCTAGGGGGGAGCTTCCCCCTTGCCTTGGGGGGCAAGGCAACCCCTTCCCCCCTTGGCCGCCGCACCCCCTTGGAGATCCCATCTCCCAGGGCCGGCGCACCCCCCCAGGGGCCTATATAAAAGGGGGGGAGGGAGGGCAGGAACACACAGCCTTGGGCGCCTCCCTCCTCCCCTGCAACACCTCTCTCTCTCTCGCAGAAGCTCGGCGAAGCCCTGCCGGAGACCCGCTACATCCACCACCACGCCGTCGTGTTGTTGGATCTCCATCAACCTCTCCTCCCCCCATGCTGGATCAAGAAGGAGGAGACGTCGCTGCACCGTACGTGTGTTGAACGCGGAGGTGCCGTCCGTTCGGCACTCGGTCATCGGTGATTTGGATCACGGCGAGTACGACTCCGTCATCCACGTTCATTGGAACGCTTCCGCTCGCGATCTACAAGGGTATGTAGATGCACTCCTTTCCCCTCGTTGCTAGTAGACTCCATAGATGCATCTTGGTGAGCGTAGGAAAATTTTAAATTATGCTACGATTCCCAACAGTCCTCTGGATCACGTTTGTTCCAAAAATCACGTTCCCGAAGGATTCATTCCGTTTGGACTCCGTTTGATATCCTTTTCCTTCGAAACACTGAAATAGACAAAAACAGCAATTTGGGCTGGGCCTCCGGTTAATAGGTTAGTCCCAAAAATAATATAAAAGTGTATAATAAAGCCCAATAAACATCCAAAACAGAATATAATATAGCATGGAACAATAAAATATTATAGATACGTTGGAGATGTATCAGTGGACCCACTCGTTCAACGAGCGGCGGCCGAAGCCATTGGCCGCCGCCCCATCGCCAGGGAACCTCTCGCACATCGTCGGCTGGGCACGGCGAGAGAGGGGAGGAACGTCGGCGGCGGCGGTGCATGGGGAGAGAGAGAGAGAGAGAGAGAGAGAGAGCTCGGCGGCTATGGGCGGGGTCCGGCCACAGGCGAGGGGAGGCGTTGCTTTATATAGCGGGCGGGGGGTGTGGGCGCCGTGTGTACGCGTGGCGGGAGGTGATGCGTCGCCGCGCCGCGCCGCCCGCACCGCCCGTGAGGAATCAATGGAAGGCTGATCGGCGGCAGCCTTGGCATTGATTCCCCGCGGGAAACCGAGGCGATGAAGACGACGAGGCGCGGGGGTCGCTGACACGGAGGGCCCGTCGTTCTTTCGCGCCAAAACCGTTTGCCCCGGCGCCCCGGGGCGCCCCCAGCGCGCCGGGTTCGGCCTGGGTCCGCCGGCGCCAGTTTCGGCCGAAACCGGCGGAAAACAGGCTTCTGGGGACGCGGCTGGGCCGATTTTTGGGCGTCGGCGCTAAAAATCGCCTGGGGGCTGTTAGAGGCACGGCTGGAGATGCTCTTATATATATCAGAGAAAATTGGCGGTTCGGTGATGCAGATCCGATTCAATGGTGGCTGCTTCCAGCTGGTGACTTGATCTCATTAAAGTGTACTGGGTCCTTATGATCTGGAGTTATAGTGAGCTCGTATACACCATCTAATAAAAGTGTTTTTAAATAGTGTTCTAAAGGAGGAGGATGTATACACGTCCACCGCCGGGCGCCGGCGTATGTTGTTGATTCAGGGCTTCAGCAGCATGTTTGCAAGCTCCACAAATCCTTGTATTGCTCTCAAACAATACTCAGCTTGAACCTTCGGAAGCAGAAGAACACTTTCTAAGATTGACTAGTAGTTGGGGCGTTACCCGATGACGCTGCTTGAGAGGAAGGTGTGCAGATGTTTTTATTTAAAAAATACATGTAGGCATCACCTTCATCTAGAAAAATATTTTAAAAAAATCCTCACCTCCATCTAGAAAAAGAAGTAAAAAAGAAAAAAAACACAAATGCGGCCTACCAGCGAGCGCCACTTTGCGTAGCCGTCCATTTAAAAAATATATGTGAGATCATCACCTCCATGTAAAAAGGAAAAAACATTTTAAATAATTCCTCACCTTCATCTAAAAATAATATTCTAAAAGCTTTTTCACCGCGGCCAACCAGCTTGCGCCACGTGGCATAGCTGGTTGGCCGCCCTTCATGCGTAGCTTAATGGGTTTAATAGTACTTCACTGTTTGTGTACAACCACGGCAGAGTGAACATTCACATCATGTAACAAGTTCCAAGGCTCCTGAAATAAATAGAAATCAATAATATTTTCTTAGTATTATTTGAGAATATCCATTTTTTGTAGATTATTGCATAGTGTTCTTTTTCACTTAAATGAATTTTTGTAATTGTAATTCATTGATATTGCAATTTGAATAATGCAATAATTTATATTGAAAAGACGATAGTCAATTTATTGGCTAATTCGAATTCGTTTGTTACATACTCCCTCCTTTCCGGTTTAAAGGGCTTATCTCAACTTTTTTATTTTTCCGATTTAAAGGGCTCATCTCCATTTCTTATTGAGAATTTCGAGGCACATTAAACTTTGCATGCAAGAATTTAAAAAAGAACTCACCAATGCATGTAATGTTCCTACTCATCTAGTGGCCAAGTATGCATGCATTGTAATTAATCCAAATCAATGCACCCATTTAGTTTAATTTAAGTAGTTTTGTAAAGTACGAGATATATTTCTCCGCTCACCAGCCGCCTTGGTTTATGGGATTTGTTATTTGAGCCATATAAACCGGAAAGGAGGGACAGCCCAAAATTTACGAGAGGGTTTGTAGGATTTGGGTGACTTGCCTTGGTATGGAAGTTAAGTGGATAGGAGATGGAGCATTGTTGGCTCACTAGAAACTACACCGCTGATTACGAAAGTTATGTGCTCCCGAGCTCACGAAAAGTTCTCTGCTGCCGAGGTCAAATGAGCCCATATGCCTGACGAGTTATCCATCATCCATGTATCTACTAAGTTATCTATGTGGCTTAACCATCATCCATGTATCTATCCATGTTAGCCATCATCCGTGTATCTATCTTTGTTATTAGTACTCCAAAACTAAGTCTTGTTTGGTCATCAATTAGTTCTTTGTTGGCATGTAAATTCTTCAAGGGTTTTTTGGTCTCCTAATTTAGTCCTCGAAATGATACAGGTTGTCAAGTTTTATGCAGTTGATCTGCTTCAGGCCATGTTTCTCTATTTTTTGAGTTATAATTTTTTGTAGAATATTTTGTGAGAGTTCTTGATTCTTTTCTTTTCTTAGTGAAGCAAACACATATTGTTTTCTTGACAAGATCGACTGCTTGGACTTTGAATTCATCTTATGTTAGTCATACTAATTTCTAGATCAGCTTAATAGTTTTTGTAGGACCATAGCAAAGAATTATAGTAGCAGCCACTTTATTTAATAGAATTTTTTTCATCTACTTTGTACTAAAGTATCATGGTTTTGTGAACTTAATTTGTAAACATGTTTTTGTCAAATCTAGTGAGCGACGCGTTTGTGGGATAAAATAACTCTCGGTAGAAACCCTAAGCTGTGTCATTCCCATCCGCTGCCGCCGCCACTTACTTTACCACGTTCTCCGCCGCTGCACTTTCACCTCTCCTCCTCCTCACACCCTTAGCTTCGCCACTCCTCCTCCCGCTTCACCTGAGTGGGTTTTGAATCTTTCATTGCGCCAATTGGATTGGATTTTATGCGCATATTGTAGTGAGATGGATTGCTCACTACTTGATTTGGTGTTTCCTCTTGTGTTGTGTGTCGTGCGTTTTGTGCTTGTAGGCGCAGATGAGCAAGTTTTGGTCAATGTTTCATGGCTCAATCAACGAATGGCATTAAAACTAAAAATCTTGAAAGCAAGGTACTGTCAATTCATTCCTCTTTTGTTGTCGGTGCTTATTTCCTCATGGATATATAAATTTAATATCACATATGGTGCAGATCATGAATACTTCATACCTCAAGCTTCCGTCGAACACGGCTTCGGTTGTTTCTTGGTTGTTCAAGTATGTTTGGTGGTTCTTCATCGAGGGTTGAGATGGACCATGCACTGGGTACATTTTCTCCCATCTCTCCATGTTCTTCTTAATTTTCTTGTGCAATGAGTGCTAGATTTAGGCAGCAGTCTGTGCAATCCATGCTTTAACATCGAAAATGAGAAGATGAAATTATGGGTTTGGACTGTGCTGGTGTTTTTTTTCTAGGTACATTACTAAAATGAACTATAGTTACAATTGTTGAACTCCATAGCTAATAAGATGAATTTTTTTAGCATTCGATATGGAATGAGTGGCAAGCTCGCAAATTAGTGGGTTTTACCTTTTACTGTCAATCATGTAAGCAACTTACTAGATCTGCGTGGATCCGTGGACCTCTTTTAGTGTTCCAATAATTGAGAGTAGTGTTTTCTACTTTTCTTGTAAGGTGTTGTTTTCATAGATGGACAACACATAACAGTTTCAGTTACTTGCATTCCTCTTTGTTAGAGCCTTGGCAAGAGGTTTTACAATGCAATAAATATATAACAATTTGATACCAGTACACGGTTTGAGTGGTATATTCTGCAATAGGGCATGGTACTTGTATTTAACTTTCTAGAGGAAACCTTGTGGATGTGCAGGTGCCAATTAACCCAATGGAAATAAAAAGCTTGACAGTGCTTATCTAGAAGTTAAACCCGGCAATTCACTTTTACTCCTTCTCTTCTCTGTTAGTTTTTTAGATCTTGTGTTCTTTTCAGAAGACTTGTATTATCAACATGTTTGTGGTTACGTGACGAACATGATGTTGTTTATAGGCATATTTTTTGGTGGATTTCCTTCTTATTTGTTTGTTTTGATAACCTCCTTGTTTCTTCACAGATTAGTTCTGTTTGAGCTGCAATTGCAACCTTCTTTGCTTTGTTTCAGTGTTGAACTGTCCACTGATCAAACATTGGTGACAGTTGTTATAGCAGGCATGCCATTTGGTTAACATGGTAGCTAACACACCATCATTTATGTTTGCATGCTTAGTTGTACTATGATCTCTGCCCGAGACTATGTTTATGAAAACAGATTATGTCATCTACCATGAATCTTAACAAAACAAAATGAACAAATCATGCTATGCCAAACGGTTTGTAGTGAATATTAATGCTACGGGAATGTGTTCAAATGGATAAATATGGCATTTTCGTTTCGTTGATTGTATGGTCTGCTTCATGGTATTTTTAGGAATTAATAATGCTACGGGCTTGTGACCATTTTGTTTATTTGATTGTATGGTTTGCAGTAATTATTAAGCCTACGGGCCTCTGTTCCATTTATTTCAGGAATGAAATTTTCCTTGTGTGTTCAGATCTTGTGGTGTTAGTTTGATGTTTTAAATTGATGGCTATTGCAAGGTGGCAAGGTGGTCGTATGGACAAACAACCTCTTGTGTCTATCAAATTCCTTAGAGGGATAACATTGCTATTTTTGTTAGTGTGATCTTATTTCTTACTATCAATTAACAATCCATTTATCTTCACACACAAAATTAACCATTTATTAGATTGCATTGTTATACTTCTAATTATGTGTGAGATAGGACTGTGTTATATTTTTAACCATTGTCGCCTATATGCACTGTCAACACGTTAACAACTATTGACAAGCGTGCAGATACGGTCACAACACGCCTATGCGGCCATATCCATGAGTATGGCCCCACTTGTCAGCAACTAATGGCGCTAGGCGCGACGTATTTTACACAGAACACCCTGAATTTCTTTTATTTGTAAAAAATTAACTATAGTGACACAATTTTGCATAAAACACCCTCACTTTTTTATTAACAGAAAACAAAACCATAATACTGCACATACTCCCTCCGTCCTTGAGAGAGTGTACTTCCAACTTTATTGGAGGGTCAAACTATTTCAAAGTTTGACCGAGTTTGTGCAAAAATATGTCAATGCTTGTGAAACCAAATAGGTATATGACGAAAATATATTTTATCATGAATCTAATGCTACTAATTTCATGGCATAAATGTAGGTCAATTGTCGTATAAATACGGTCAAACATAAAAAAGTTTGACTTCTCAATAAAGTTGGAAGTACACTCATTCTAAGACAGAGGGAGTATATACGAAAATTAACAACAAAAACCGTATGACAGGACTCGACCCGACGACCAACTATCTTTTAATACAACAATGCAAATGCAAAAATTAACACAAAAAAGCATCTACCAGTATCTAGCCACTACAACCGAACAGGTGGACATGTCTAATATGGATAACAAACGTATATCTATTAAACAAGGACGCATGTGGAGCTTAAATGGGCTATGAATATGCGGCCCATTTCGTCCGTGCTATGTTTTTAAAGATATAAACATTTGTACTATATAAATATGCGAATTGAATATTTGGTTTTCAAAGTTACAACTAAAAAATATTTGTATAGTTCAATGTTTGTATAATTAAAAATATTCATAATTTAAAATTTAAACTACGAATATGAATATTCAGTCGTGGCTAATATTTAAGTTATATAAATTTGCCAACTATAAGTCATGAATAAAGTTTTTACACAAGTGAATATTCATAAATATTTAATAAATGTTTGTGTTCATCATTTTGTATAATTTAAATATAAGCCACGGGTGTATATTTTTTGGATTCATTAAACATATTTATTTAATAAACATTTCCAATGTCCGTATTTACTAATATATATGTATGTACAATATTTGTAACACACAAATATGTGAAGGTACTTTATTACTTATTATGTTTTAAAATTATCTTTAACAAAAATAGCATGCGCAAAATGGGCCATAGTATCCGCAGCCCAATTAAACTCCATATGAGTCCTCGTCAAGTTGATATATATTATCCTGGTTATCCACATTAGATAACCCAACTAGGATGTATTAGCGGCTAGACCGTTTCGTGTTAAATCAATTGTTTTGGGGTTCGAGTCCTGGTGCATTCTTTTTGTTGGTTAATTTTCACATATATGTACGGTGTGTTTTGGGTTCGAGTCCTGGTGTATGCTTTTTGTTGGTTAATTTTCGCATATATGTATGATACCGTGGTCCTGCTTTTCTGTAAAGAAAAAAATTGAGTGTTTTGTGCAAAAAATGCATCGTTGTGGTTGACTTTTCCCATAATTTTTTTGAGGGTGTTCCGTGTAAAAATACATCACACCCAGCGCCATCAGTCACTGACAAGTGGGGTCATACACATGAATACGCCCGCATATGCTTAGAGTGACCGTATCTGTATGCTTGAGTCAAATTATGTGACCATGAAACCGTATTTTTAAAGTTTTAGCACCAAACTGAATGTGTGACGCAAGTTCTATGACTTCCGATAATATACCTCTTCTTTTATCAACAACTTCGTCTTTGAACTGGATATCCTCAAAGGCCCTATGAATGCCAGGGGCCACGAGGGGCTGCAGGAAATATTGTCCAGGAGGCAGGACAGGTTGGCGTGCACCAGAGGTAGGGGTGAAAAAAATCCATGTTGATGGTGGGCTATCCAGGAACGGAAGACAAGGTGCGGCGGCCTCGATCGGAAGACAAGGTGCGGTGGCCTCGATCTGCCAGGATCACACTGGCACTTATCTTGGATCGTCTGCTATGGTATTTGACGGCATCATGGACCCCGCTACACGGGAAGACCTCGCTTGAAGGGAGGCTCTATCACTAGCACTTGATCTATCCTTGGATCGAGTTGTTAGCATGCGATTGTAAACCTGTGGTTGAGCAGATAGAGAAGGGGTCCGATGGGAGGTGTGGCATGATCATTAAGGAGATCAACTCTAGAGTGAGAGAATTCACTAGTTGGAAGTTTGTGTTTGAAGGAAGAGCTAGCAATGTTGAAGCAATTTTATTTTGGGCACCGGAGTGACGCTTGGAGAACGCGGTGCGGGCCATAGAGATTGTAACTGATTGCGAAAATAGGTGCAGATAGAGAGGGGTTCACCGTGGGGAGTCTGGTGTGGTCTTGATTGTGTATGCAGGTGTCAAATTTTAGCGATGATCATCGGCGGCCGAAGAGGAGCCACTAGTAGAAAAAGGGGCTTTTACCCCGGTTGGTAAGGGCCTTTTGTCCCGGTTTTTGAATCGGGACTAAAGGGTCGTTACTAAAGCCCTAACCCTTTAGTCCCGGTTCTTACACGAACCGGGACAGAAGGTCCTCCACGTGGCCGCTGCTGCCAGCCCAGGCAGGGGGGCCTTTGGTCCCGGTTGGTGACACCAACCGGGACCAATAGGAAGGGCCTTTTGTCCCGGTTGGTGTCACCAACCAGGACCAATAGGCATCCACGCGTCAGCATTTCAGGGGCTGGGGTTTTTGTTTTTTTTTGAAAGGGGGCGGGGTTGGGGGGTTAATTTAGGTGTTTCATATATTGTGTTAGCTAGCTAATTAATAGAGAGAAGTGTCCTCTCTTATCTCCGTGCTTGGTCGACGCTACGTACTATATACGTATGGAGAGGACTAGACACGCTAGCTAGTAAGCAAATGAAGGAAACAGAAGATCGTTATGAACATATGCATACAGAGAGAAGTGATATCGACCACCTCTCCTTCTCCGAGAGATTGGTCGAACAACAAGTTCTCGTATATCTATCTGACACTACCGGCTACATATATACAGTAATTATCTCTTATAATATAATCTCCTAATTAAATTGTAAGAACACAGGGTCCACATAGTATTCTCCGTTTTCAGCGATCACGTGGTCAAGGAAGAATGCCGCCAATTCCTCTTGAATTGCTCGCATACGATCTGGTGCTAGGAGTTCATCCCGCATCCGAAAGATCTAATTTGAAGAAGGGGGTCAATACATATATATATGAATAAATGAAACTAGACACAAATGATGGTAATAAAAAAATTGTGAATATTATTGCTTATGCACTTCATATTGTTCGTCAGAGTAGCCCCGCTCACAGGTCGTGTGGCGGATAGACTCGCAAACGTAGTATCCACAGAAATCATTCCCTTGTTCCTGCCACAACCATTTTACAAGAAATAGAGGTCAATCTAACTGATAAGCAAGCATGCTAAATGGTATTGATGAAACTAGCGCTTGAATCACTAGGAGATGTGCGGAACATGCTACTATAGTACTTACTTTCGGGTGTCTAAATTGCAGCTTCTTCGGCAGTCCCGGAGCTTTTGTGGTGAATTTTCTCCAAACCCTGCCAGACAAAGAAAACAATTACTTGATATCAGGAAATTAACAAAGTTGCTGATATGGTGGATAATGATCGATTTAACTTACTTCTCAAGCATTTGAGTCATGTCCGCATAGTCCTGGGGATCTTTTCGTCTCGAGTCTAAGACGGTTACTACTCCCTGCTCAAGCCTAATCTCTAGGAGAATATAGTGGAAGCTGCACATGCATGCATAAGTCATCAATTACATTACCATAACTTGGACTAATAAGGGAAACCGAATATGCACAAGACAGTAACACTCACTTGAAGTTGTAAGGAAAGAGTATTATATCTTTGTTTTGATTTAATACCAACGATTGTAGCAAGTTGGCCTCGGCTTCTTTGGGATGTTTTTCAACCGTATATGCATCTATGAGATTTGTGTTAATGAACCCAATATCACCGATTTGTCTTTTCTTCAATTCGGCGATCTTCAATCTGCATAATATAGTGAGGATAATTATAAATACATGCAATGAAAGAGTTGACCTATATAGAGAGACTTAATGACAGAAGTAGTACTACTTACAGACAGTAGCAAGTGATCGTTGTTTTATTGAGGGCCTTTTGATTGTAAAACTTGAAGAAATCCTCAAATGGAACATTCAGCAGTTCAATTCCAACGAGGTCATGCTCCGGTTTAACTCTCAGCGTCAAAGTACTCGTCCCATCAGACTCTCTGCAGGTTTTCATGTACCAATCATGTAATCTTCGCATCATCGTTGTTAGAGATCTTACATCTTTGACGAGAGGCTTCCCGTAATGGTATTTGTGTTCGTCCACCTCCATGATTTCATAATGTACATCGTCGGGCAGGTAATCTCCAAGATTGCTATAACCGGGCACCATCCTCGGACCATTAGCGACGATGTCTTTTAACACCTTGAGCGGGGGGCACGGTTGGTTCGCTTGTTCGCCGAGCTGGGCAATTTTTTTCCCAGCTCGTCGTTCTTTTAACCTTTGATCACTGACAGTACTTCCCGACCACTCCGCTTCGGCATATGTCTTTGCAAGAATGCGCTCATAGTTGCCTCTCGGCGGAGACTTTGGTGGTTTTGTCAGGGCAGCCAGAGTGCGCTTTGCTTTCACCGGATCTACCTTCTCCTCCAGAGGTGGATGTTTCTTTGCTTTCACCCCTTCAAAGAAGTTTGTCACTTCGGCTCGCACGATCTTCCTGGTTTCCTCCTCGGTCCTCTCGTATGGTAACTTCTCTGGAGTCTTCAGAGAAGGACCGAATCTGTATTGCCTCCCGCCTCTGGCAGCTGTACTGCTAGACGCCGGCAGAGTAGACGGAGCGGCTGCGGCTATCTTCTTTCCTTGCTTACGAGGCGGAGGAGAAGGACTACGACGAGGCGGAGGAGAAGGACTACGACGCGCCAGAGCAGCCGGAGTGGCGGCGGGTCTCTTTCGCCCTTGCTGATGAGGCGGAGAAGGAGGAGGCTGGCTGCTCTGGCACGCCGGCGCAGGCGGAGAAGGAGGCGGAGTGCCGCCACGCGCCGGAGAAGGAGGCTGAGTGCCCTGATCACTCGCCGGAGGAGGAGGCGAAGTGCCGCCACGCACCGGAGAAGGAGGCTGAGTGCCCTGATCACTCGCCGGAGGAGGAGGCGGCGGAGTGCCCTTACTCGTCGGAGGCGTCCAGTTCGGAAGGTTAATGAGCTCCTTCCGCCATAGGCACGGAGTCTTCAGAGCTAAACCCAGCCGAGTCTCCCCTTCACCGGTAGGGTGGTCAAGCTGGAGGTCCTCAAATCCCTCCGTTATTTCATCCACCATCACCCTAGCATATCCTTCTGGAATCGACCGGTGGTGGTAGGTTGCGTCGGGTTCAGAGGTAAAACAGAGCCAACGCCCGCCTTGACTTTGAAGTTCTGCCATTGCGCCATAAGGTGGCAATGTTGAGACTCCGTGATAGCATCCACGGGGTAGCTAGCAGGAGCCGTCAAGACATGCTCCGGCTGAAGCAGCTCGGTGGAAGCCATGCTGCTTCTCCGCTGAGATGGCGGGGTAGCTTCGGGGGTAGTTTCGGCATGTCTATTGTCGTCTCGTTCCTCTAGCGCTTGAACCCTTTCGTGCAGCTTCTGAATTTGGGTCTGCTCCATTTTTTTCCTCCTCTCCTGGCTTTTGTAACCGCCTGCGTCCGGAAAACTAGCCTTCCACGGAACGGAGCCTGGCGTGCCTCGTGTCCGTCCAGGGTGCTCAGGATTCCCGAGGGCCATTGTGAGCTCGTTGTTCTCTCTGTCTGGAACGAACGTCCCTTCCTGCGCTGCATCGATATATTGCTGAATCTTCTTGACTGGTATTCTCAAAAGCTCGTTCGTCCAAACGCACCTCCCTGATACAGGGTCCAATTTTCCGCCAGCCCCGAAGAACCAAGTCCGGCAACGGTCTGTCCAGTTCATTGTCTGTGGTTCGATCCCTTTTTCAAGCAGATCATTCTCAGCCTTGGCCCACTTAGGCCGGGCTTTGAGGTAGCCACTTGACCACGTGCGATGGTGAAGCTTCTTCTTCGCAGCATTCTTCTTGTTTGTCGCTGACATCTTCTTACTCTTTTCCGATGTCTTGTGGGCCACAAATGCGGGCCAGTGATCTCTGATCTTCTCATACCGGCCGATGAATTCTGGTGTCTCTTCTTTGTCGACAAACGTTTTCAGCTCATTCTTTCACCTCCTGAATAGGTCTGCCATCTTCTTAAGAGCATGAGACTTGATTAATTGCTCTTTAACTGGCTTCTCCAGATCCTCCTCTGGCGTAGGGTGAAATTTGCCTTCAGCTCAGTCCAAAGATCATCTTTCTGCATATCATTGACATAAGACACCTCAGGGTCTTCCTTCTTAGGCTTATACCATTGGTGGATGCTGATCGGGATCTTGTCCCTAACAAGAACCCCGCACTGAGCAGCAAATGCTTCCTTTGTCCGGATGGGTTCAATCGGTTGGCCGTCGCGCGCGATTGCTGTGATCTCAAACCTTTCATCCGAGCGCAACTTTCTCTTCGGGCCTCGTCTCTTTACCGAAGTTGTGCTTGATCCGGAGGGCTAGAAAAAAGAAGAAAGACGAGAGTTAATTAATATGTGTACATACCAAAACAATGAATGCATCAATTAGCTAGTCAGCACAGGCTTAACTAATATATTTACCTGGCCAGACTCTGTTCGGTCACCGGAGCCGTCACCACGGGCTCCTTCTTGCACCAGCATTGGGTCACCGGAGCCATCATAATCATGTCTTTCCTCCTCCACTCTTCGATCACCGTAGCCTGCTTCTTCACCCTGTTCTTCCAGACCATCATTGTCATTAAGATACGACAAGATATCACCTCCGGCTAAGATTATGTCCCCCAACACCTCTTCTGCTTGCTCGTCTCGTCCGTGCTCCATTGTTTCTGCAAATATTACAACATGGCAATTATTACACAAACATGACAGCAGGTGGATATATTAGTGCAAACGTAGACCTAGCTGATTCCGAATTTGGGGTGGCCTAGGCAACGCTTCAAGGATAGGGGCGCGGCGGGAGGGGTTAGGAGACCGACATCGTTTTTTTCTAGGGTTTGGGTGTCCTCGAGAGTTTTGGTCGAGCGAGAGGGCCGGGGGTGCTCCCGTGGTATAAGTTATCACGGTCGAGAGGGGGTATACATATCGACCGTCCATCATGTCGAAGTTATCTGGGAGGGAGTTATATATATCGACAACGACGACATACATACACGGGAAAATAATGTTATCGGGGAGGGGGTATATCGACCCCCCCCCCACGTGTTGAAGTTATCGGGAGGGGGTTATATCGACAACGACAACATACATACATGGGAAAATAATGTTATCGAGGAGGGGGTATATCGACCCCCCTCGTGTTGAAGTTATCGGGAGAGGGGTATATCGACGACGACAGACCCGATAAAACATAAGAAAACGAAGAAGAAATAAAAAGAGGAGAAGAAGAAAGGAATAGAGGAGAAGATCGAAGAAAAAAAGAAGAAAAAAAGAGGAGAAGAAGAAAGGAATAGAGGAAAGAAGAAGAAAAAATAGATTTTTTTCTATTTTTCTTCTTCTCTTCTATTCCTTTCTTCTTCTCCTCTTCTTTTTCTTCTTTTTTCCTCTTCTTATTTATTTCTCCTCTTCTTCCTCTCCTCTTCTTCTCCTTTCTTCCTCTTCTTATTTTCCTTTTTCCTCTCATTCATAAAAAAATGTTCAAATAAAAAATTTTGAAAAAAGTAAAGGTTTTGCCTAATGCATTGTTCATATGAATATACAAACATTTGCATATTCTACAATAATTAATGTCACCAAAAAAATCTATGAACAGAAAAAAATCCTAACTTTTCTAAAAATCTATCTTTTGCATATATACATGAACATATATATACACAGAGAACATATATACATACATATATACATTTTTATAAAAATGCAAAAAAAAGATCTAAAAAAGGACATATAAACAGATATACACACATACATATACATATAATCAGGAAAAAAACATCATATATATGTGCAGAAAAAACAGGGAGGAAGGGGGCAGTGCCGGCCCTGACCAAAGGATGAGAGGTGCGGCGTGGTCGGGGTAGGGGCAGAGGCACGGCGCGCGTCGGGGTAGAGGCGACGGCGGCGTGGTCGGGGCAGGGCGAGGCAGAGGCCACGGCGGCGTGGTCGGGGCAGCTGGGGCGACGACGACATGGTCGGGGCAGGGGCGCGTGGCGTGGTCGGGGCGGGCCGCCGGCAGCGTGCTCGGGGAAGGGGCGGCTGCGCGTCGACGAGGCAGCAAAGGGCGGCGACGGCGTCGACGGGGCGAGCTCGGGCAGCCTGGCGGCGTCGTCGGGGCGGGGGAACTGATGCAGAGATGAATCTGAAAAACGCTAAGTGCTTTCTTATATACTGAGAGCATTGGTACCGGTTCATGGCACCAACCGGGACCAATGCCCCCCTTTAGTCCCGGTTGGTGCCACCAACTGGGACCAAAGGCCTCTTTTCAGCAGCCCAAAGGGCGGGAAGCGGCGGCCTTTGGTCCCGGTTGGTGGCACCAACCGGGACTAAAGGGGGGAATTGGTCCCGGTTGGTGCCACGAACCGGGACCAAAGGGTGGCATTGGTCCCGGTTCGTGCCACCAACCGGTACCAATGGCCTTGCACAGCGGCGTGGTGGTGGGAGTTTAGTCCCACCTCGCTAGCTGAGAGAGAGCCGCACCTGTTTATAAGGTGCGGTGCGCCTGAGCTGTCGAGCTCCTCTCTAAAGCAGGCTTACGGGCCTAACCTCTTTGTACATGCATGTGGGCCTACTGGGCCTTCTGCGGGCCTGAATCCTGGCCCATGGATGGGTTTCTAGTCGTATTCAGGCCGTGGTGGCCCAGTAGGTGGCATAATTTTTATTTTTTGCCTCTTTTTTTGTTTTCTTTTTTGCTTTATTTATTTTGTTTTATTTCTACTTACAACAAAAAACTTATTTATTTTATTTTATTTTGTTTCAAATTAGTTATTTATTTTACTTTATGATAATTCTTTTTGCTATTAAAGTTTCTAACAAAAAAAGTTATTTATGAAAATTATTTTTGCTTTCAATGATTTTGAACAGAAAATACTTCGATAATTTTAGTTGCATCAATTTTATATAATTTTAGTTTCAATAATACTAGAGGTTGCTTATAATGTTTTGAACAGAAAATACTTTGATAATTTTAGTTTCATAAATTTTATTTATGTTATTAAAGTTTATTTTATTTTGTTTCTACTTATATATTTTATTAAAGTTTATATTATTTTGTTTCTAATTACTTATTTATTTTATTTGTTATTTTTCATGCACCATTTTTCATGCATTTACTGATTATTTTGAGCTATAAGACCCTAAAATTGAAAAGCATTTCAAATGAACTCTGAAAAGGTTGAAAGTTGGCATGGTATCATCATTTCATCCACATAGCATGTGCAAGAAAGTTGAGAGGGTTACGGCAAAAACTGGATGCACTTCGTGTACAAAACGGACAATCTCTTTCGAAGTATCAGGATTTCATACGGAAACTCGTCTGTTACAAAGGGATTTCATTTTTTAAAACTTATTTGAACTCCTGACTTTTTGTGTGTTCAAAATGCACCATTCAAAGCCACATCATCAATTTTCAACCCTTTCTGACTTCATTTGTTATTTTTCATGCATTTACTAATTATTTTGAGCTATAAGACCCTAAAATTGAAAAGCATTTCAAATGAACTCTGAAAAGGTTGAAAGTTGGCATGGTATCATCATTTCATCCACATAGCATGTGCAAGAAAGTTGAGAGGGTTACGGCAAAAACTAGATGCACTTCGTGTACAAAACGGACAATGGTATCATACTCGTCTGTTACAAAGTTGGCATGGTATCATCATAATAGTTGCGGGAGAAAGTCTTCACTTTTTCTTCGCTTGTGTCATTTGCTTATTGCGCCGTAACCATGGATAATCTTCATCGTTTATCAGGATGCTTGGGTCAGCCTTGACTTTGAAGGGAGGAATTTCATGAAACTTTTCATAATCTTCAGACATGTCTGTCTTGCCCTCCACTCCCACAATGTCCCTTTTTCCTGAAAGAACTATGTGGCGCTTTGGCTCATCGTATGATGTATTCGCTTCCTTATCTTTTCTTTTTCTCGGTCTGGTAGACATGTCCTTCACATAGATAACCTGTGCCACATCATTGGCTAGGACGAACGGTTCGTCAGTGTACCCAAGATTGTTCAGATCCACTGTTGTCATTCCGTACTGTGGGTCTACCTGTACCCCGCCTCCTGACAGATTGACCCATTTGCACTTAAACAAAGGGACCTTAAAATCATGTCCGTAGTCAAGTTCCCATATGTCCATTATGTAACCATAATATGTGTCCTTTCCCCTCTCGGTTGCTGCATCAAAGCGGACACCGCTGTTTTGGTTGGTGCTCTTTTGATCTTGGGCGATCGTGTAAAATGTATTCCCATTTATCTCGTATCCTTTGTAAGTCAATACAGTCGAAGATGGTCCCCTGGACAACGAGTACAACTCATCACAAACAGTGGTGTCACCTCTGAGACGTGTTTCCAACCAACTGCTGAAAGTCCTGATGTGTTCACATGTAATCCAGTCGTCACACTGCTCCGGGTGTTTGGAGCGCAGACTGTTCTTGTGTTCATCGACATACGGGGTCACCAAGGTAGAGTTCTGTAGAACTGTGTAGTGTGCTTGAGACCAAGAATATCCGTCCCTGCATATTATTGAGTCCCCTCCAAGCGTGCCTTTTCCAGTCAGTCTCCCCTCATACCGCGATTTAGGGAGACCTATCTTCTTAAGGCCAGGAATGAAGTCAACACAAAACCCAATGACATCCTCTGTTTGATGGCCCATGGAGATGCTTCCTTCTGGCCTAGCGCGGTTACGGACATATTTCTTTAGGACTCCCATGAACCTCTCAAAGGGGAACATATTGTGTAGAAATACGGGCCCCAGAATGACAATCTCGTCGACTAGATGAACTAGGACGTGCGTCATGATATTGAAGAAGGATGGTGGGAACACCAGCTCGAAACTGACAAGACATTGCGCCACATCACTCCTTAGCCTTGGTATGATTTCTGGATCGATCACCTTCTGAGAGATTGCATTGAGGAATGCACATAGCTTCACAATGGCTAATCGGACGTTTTCCGGTAGAAGCCCCCTCAATGCAACCGGAAGCAGTTGCGTCATAATCACGTGGCAGTCATGAGACTTTAGGTTCTGGAACTTTTTCTCTGGCATATTTATTATTCCCTTTATATTCGACGAGAAGCCAGTCGGGACCTTCATACTGAGCAGGCATTCAAAGAAGATTTCTTTCTCTTCTTTCGTAAGAGCGTAGCTGGCAGGACCTTCATACTGCTTCGGAGGCATGCCGTCTTTTTCGTGCAAACGTTGCAGGTCCTCCCGTGCCTCAGGTGTATCTTTTGTCTTCCCATACACGCCCAAGAAGCCTAGCAGGTTCACGCAAAGGTTCTTCGTCACGTGCATCACGTCGATTGAAGAGCGGACCTCTAGCTCTTTCCAGTAGGGTAGGTCCCAAAATATAGATTTCTTCTTCCACATGGGTGCGTGTCCCTCAGCGTCATTCGGAACAGCTAGTCCGCCGGGACCCTTTCCAAAGATTACGTGTAAATCATTGACCATAGCAAGTACGTGATCACCGGTACGCATGGCGGGCTTCTTCCGGTGATCTGCCTCGCCTTTGAAATGCTTGCCTTTCTTTCGACATTGATGGTTGGTCGGAAGAAATCGACGATGGCCCAGGTACACATTCTTCCTGCATTTGTCCAGGTATATACTTTCAGTGTCATCTAAACAGTGCGTGCATGCGTGGTATCCCTTGTTTGTCTGTCCTGAAAGGTTACTGAGAGCGGGCCAATCGTTGATGGTTACAAACAGCAACGCGTGCAGGTTAAATTCCTCCTGTTTGTGCTCATCCCACGTACGTACACCGTTTCCATTCCACAGCTGTAAAAGTTCTTCAACTAATGGCCTTAGGTACACATCAATGTCGTTGCCGGGTTGCTTAGGGCCTTGGATGAGAACTGGCATCATAATGAACTTCCGCTTCATGCACATCCAAGGAGGAAGGTTATACATACATAGAGTCACGGGCCAGGTGCTGTGATTGCTGCTCTGCTCCCCGAAAGGATTAATGCCATCCGCGCTTAAACCAAACCATACGTTCCTTGGGTCAGCTGCAAACTCAGCCCAGTACTTTCTCTCGATTTTTCTCCACTGCGACCCGTCAGCGGGTGCTCTCAACTTCCCGTCTTTCTTACGGTCCTCACTGTGCCATCGCATCAACTTGGCATGCTCTTCGTTTCTGAACAGACGTTTCAACCGTGGTATTATAGGAGCATACCACATCACCTTCGCAGGAACCCTCTTCCTGGGGGGCTCGCCGTCAACATCACCAGGGTCATCTCGTCTGATCTTATACCGCAATGCACCGCATACCGGGCATGCGTTCAGATCCTTGTACGCACCGCGGTAGAGGATGCAGTCATTAGGGCATGCATGTATCTTCTGCACCTCCAATCCTAGAGGGCATACGACCTTCTTTGCTGCGTATGTACTGTCGGGCAATTCGTTATCCTTTGGAAGCTTCTTCTTCAATATTTTCAATAGCTTCTCAAATCCTTTGTCAGGCACAGCATTCTCTGCCTTCCACTGCAGCAATTCCAGTACGGTACCGAGCTTTGTGTTGCCATCTTCGCAATTGGGGTACAACCCTTTTTTGTGATCCTCTAACATGCGATCGAACTTCAGCTTCTCCTTTTGACTTTCGCATTGCGTCCTTGCATCGACAATGACCCGGCGGAGATCATCATCATCGGGCACTGGTTCCTCTTGATCTTCAGCAGCTTCCCCCCTTGCAGCATCATTGGGCACATCGTCTGGTTCCTCTTGATCTTCAGCAGCTTCCCCCGTTGCAGCATCACCGTATTCAGGGGGCACATAGTTGTCATCGTCCTCTTCTTCTTCGCCGTCTTCCATCATAACCCCTATTTCTCCGTGCCTCGTCCAAACATTATAGTGTGGCATGAAACCCTTGTAAAGCAGGTGGGTGTGAAGGATTTTCCGGTCAGAGTAAGACTTCGTATTCCCACATGTAGGGCATGGACAACACATAAAACCATTCTGCTTGTTTGCCTCAGCCACTTCGAGAAAATCATGCACGCCCTTAATGTACTCGGAGGTGTGTCTGTCACCGTACATCCATTGCCGGTTCATCTGCGTGCATTATATATAATTAAGTGTGTCAAAAACCATTACAGAACATCATGAATAGATAATTAAGTGACCAAATTAATAGAAGTTCATCATCACATTAAAACCAAAGTACATACATAGTTCTCATCTAACAACATATATATAGCTCTCCAGAGCATCTAATTAATTAAACCATACATTGAAACTATGTAAAACATTTCAATGCGAAAACAAATGCGATCATAATCGCAACCAAGGTAACAATTGATCCAACGGCATAATGATACCAAGCCTCGGTATGAATGGCATATTTTCTAATCTTTCTAATCTTCAAGCGCATTGCATCCATCTTGATCTTGTGATCATCGACGACATCCGCAACATGCAACTCCAATATCATCTTCTCCTCCTCAATTTTTTTATTTTTTCCTTCAAGTAATTGTTTTCTTCTTCAACTAAATTTAACCTCTCGACAATAGGGTCGGTTGGAATTTCCGGTTCAACCACCTCCTAGATAAATAAAATCTATGTCACGTTGGTCGGCATATTTGTCATAAACAATAAATGAACCAAATAGTTATAAAAAGATAATATATACCACATCCGAATCATAGACAGGACGAGGGCCGACGGGGGCGGATACCAAAACCATCGCACTATGTAATAAGAAGGAATAATAAAAGTAACAAAATTAGACAAGTATCTATCTAAAGTAAGAATTTTTTTCTTTCAGAAAGAAGATAAGAACAAGAGGCTCACCACGGTGGTGCTGGCGACGAGATCGGCGCGGGCGATCGACGGCGGTGAAGACGGGGACGGGACGTGACGGACCGCTAAACCTAGACAAATCTCGGGGAAAATGGAGCTCGGAGGTCGAGTTTCGAGAGGAGAAAGATTAACTAGTGTGGCTCAGACATTTCATCGAACACCTCATGTGCATAGGAGGTGAGCTAGAGCACCCAAATGCCCTCCCCTCGCCGGCCAGAAAAAACAGAGCACTGTGGAGTGCTCTGCTGTGGCGATGGGGTATATATAGGCAACTCATTGGTCCCGGTTCGTGGCACCAACCGGGACTAAAGGGGGGGCATTGGTCCCGGTTGGTGCCACGAACCGGTACGCATGCCCCCCTTTAGTCCTGGTTGGTGGCACCAACCGGGACCAAAGGCCTTGTGCTGCCCCGCGTCAAAAGTTTAGTCCCACCTCGCTAGTTGAGAGAGCTCGAGAGTGGTTTATAAGCGCTGCTGCGCCCACCCTCTCGAGCTCCTCTCAACTGCAGGCTTTCGGGCCTAACCGTTCTCTTTGCCTGTGGGGCCTACTGGGCCTTCTGCGGGCCTGAATCCTGGCCCATGGATGGGTTTCAAGTCGTATTCAGGCCGTGGTGGCCCAGTAGGTGGCATAATTTTTTCCCTGTTTTTTGTTTTCTCTTTTGCTTTATTTATTTTGTTTTGTTTCTACTTACAACAAAAAACTTATTTATTTTATTCCATTTTGTTTCTAATTACTTATGTATTTTACTTTATTTATTTTATTTTTATTTATTTTACTGCTGCTATTTTTATTTATTTTACTGCTGCTATTTTTATTTATTTTATTAAGGTTTATTTATTTTATTTACTATAGTTTATTTTATTTTATTTTATTAAGGTTTATTTATTTTTATTTATTTTATTAAGGTTTATTTATTTTATTTACTATAAAAAATGAACATAGATGCGCCTATAGAGAAAATTCAACCTAAATTCATAATAAATTTCTATGAAATTCAAAGAAGTTTACTCTGAATTTAGGTCAAATTCCCTGTATAAGGGCATCTATTTTCACTTTGAGAGGAGCTCAACAAGGCAGAGAGGGACGGGCTTATAAACCGGTGTGAGCGCCCTTCGGTTGGCGAGGTGGGACTAAACTCTGACCGCTACTAAGACCAACCCTTTAGTCTCGGTTTGTGGTATGAATCGGGACTAAAGGGTGAGCCTCTGGTCCCGGTTCAAGCCACCAACCGGGACCAATGGTGGTGGGCCAGGAGCGAGGCCCATTGGTCCCGGTTTGTCCCCCCAACCGGGACCAAAGGGGCCGGACGAACCGGGACTAATGCCCCCACGAGGCCCGGCAGGCCCCTGGCCGCACGAACCGGGACCAATGCTCACATTAGTCCCGGTTCGTGACTGAACCGGAACTAATGTGAATATTGCCCTGTGACCAAAGCCCAGTTTTCTACTAGTGAGGTAGCTGTGCGATTCGCAATCGGGGAGGCATGTTGTCTCACGTGTGATGGAGTTGATTCCGGTGAATCTCGGGTAGGGCGTCCTGAGCTGGTAGTCTAGAGATGATGGTAATAAGGACACGAGGTTTTACGAAGGTTCGAACTCTCTCGAATAGATAATACCCGGCGTCATGCTTGTGTTTGTATTAATTTGGGATGGAGTATAAAGTACAAGTGATCTACCACAATATTGCCTATTGTCATTTACGAGCCCTGCCCCTTGTTTTATAGATACTAGGGGTCTAGGGTTACAGATAAGCCGACTACGTATATGGTTATGGTGTCGTGGATGACTTCTAAGTCCTGGAGTATGCACCGAGTCTTCGAGAATATTCGTTCTTTGCACCATGGGCCTTCTTGGAGATGGCCTATACTGGTGTCCGTCATGGGGGGTGCTCAGCCCAACCCATCTGGGCGGGAGACGACATGGTGAGTACCCCCCCCCCCCCCCGATCCAGGACACCATCAGCATGCGTCGGGGAATAGCTGAAGTCTAGACCGAGGGTTTGACTCGACATGCTTGTGCCTCCTGCAGTGGCCGTTGGATATGCTGGCAACGAAGGTGTGCTCTCGTGTCGCTCCCTGATGGCTCGCCGCCTAAGGCCGCTCCCCATGGCGCGACCATGGCAGGGTCGCGTGGAGCGGGTCAAGGTCGAGGGCTTTTTTGAAAAATGTTATTGATAACAATACTAACTTTTTTCGGTTTAAAAGGCCCATGCATATCCCTATATCAATTGTTTGACCAATGTAGCACTAGTTATAAATTACAAAAAAATAAAATTAAGAAGTTCAAATGTTATAACTTCCATAACAAACGGTTTGAATTACATTGATCTATCCCTGAAAAAAGGAAGAATTACATTGATCGAATTGTCTAATACCCATCCTTTTGGCCTGCTTGTCTTTCCCAGCATTCCAACGAAGTCGGCGTAGTCACTGGATGTCGGCGTAGTCGACGGCGCCGTACGGCTGGAACCACTCGGCGAGGAGCCCCTGCCCCTTCCTCCTCTTCCTCCTCGGGTCGCACCCCATGTCGCGGCACAGCTCGTCGTTGTACCACACGTTGACGGCGCCGAGGCACGGCCTCCACGGGCGCTGCCCCTCACCGCCGCCGCCGCTCCGACGCGCGTAGTACCTGCCCCACTCCGCGCAGCTCTCCTCCATCCGCCGCACGCCCGGCAGCCGGAACGCGCCGTCCAGCAGCCGCGCCACCCACTTGGCCGTCATCTCGCTCGCGTAGATGTTGTTCAGCCCCTCCGCGTGCCCCACCACCGCCATCTGCGGGATCCGCGGGTGCACGCACTCCCGGTACAGCGGCACGGCCGTGTCCGGCGACCCGGCGATGATGTCCTTCACCCGCGGCGACGCGAACATGTCTTTCAGCTTCTCGTCGCCGAGGAAGCCCGTGGCCAGGACCACCACGTCGGCTGGCACGACGCGCTTCTCGGCGCCGGCGCCGTCGAGCACCAGGCCGTCGTGGCAGAAGACGAAGGACCTGGACCTCGCGAAGACGACGCTGCCTTCCTTCACCTTGTCGTAGAACCCGTCGGGGAGCATGGAGAGGAGGCACGACGACACGCTCCTCGCGAACCCGTGCCCGGGCTCCATGCCGTGCTCCCGCATCGGGATCGCCCTCCGGTAGTACGCCCCCGTCGCCGCCGATATCGCCCACGCGAGCGGCGCGAGCAGCGCGGCGAGTAGGCGGGAGGCGGCGCCGGCGCCGGGCCGGGGGACCATGAGCTCGGCGAAGCGGTTCATGTAGAGGTACCCGATGCTGATCCCGCCCCACACGTTCGCGCTGTGCAGCAGCCACTGAGGGTTCCGGCACACCATCGTGCACGGCGACGCCGCACCGTTGGCCTCCGCGCAGTCGGCGGCGATCTCGAAGGCAGACTTGCTGGAGCCGATGACGGCGACGCGCTTCCCCTTGACCAGTGCCGCGGCGTCCGCGTCGGCCATGTCGGAGAGCTCCATGGAGTGGAGCACCCGCCCCCGGAACGCCTCCGGTCCCGGGAACGCCACCGGGATGTTGGGCACGCCGCTGAACCTGCCGATGCAGAGGATCAGGAAGTCGAACTCGTGCACCTCCTGCGTCTCCGGCTCCTGCTTGCCGGCGCCGCGGTGGCCCACGGTGAGGCGCCACGCGCCCGAGCCGTCGCCGAAGGCCTCGCCGTTGCCGTTCCACCTCTCCCACACGTCCGCCGCGCCCTCCGGCTCCGCACCGACGTACTCCGCGGCGACGACCCGGCTCCGGAACCTGACGCACGCGTCGACGCCGAAGCGGCGCGCGTAGGCGGCGAGGTAGTCGACGACCTGGTCGTGGCGCGGGAACGCGCCCGCGGAGTCCGGCCAGGGGAAGTCCGAGTAGCGATAGGCGGCGGTGGGCGACTGGAGCCTGGTGGAGGCGAGCGTGCGCGTCCACAGCCCGCCCACGGACTCCCCGGCCTCAAACACCACCGGCCGGAACCCGCGCGCCAGCAGGAGCTTGCACGCCGCCAGCCCGCTCGTGCCGGCGCCGACGATCGCCACCCGCTTCGCCCTGTGATCCATCGTCGACGTCGACGCTAGGCAGCTTAGCAGTTTCTTGGACTGAGGATCGATGGCTGGTTGATTCAAAGATCGACGCACTGACACTGCCGCTGATATATTAATTTTTTGGGCGGGGGGGGCCGCGCTGGTAATATTATTTGTGTTGGGTGGCGCGGATCAGGTGCAGCATTTTATAATCGGATGAATTTGGAGGTCAGTGCCGTTCAATATGGGCTGCTCGCTGGTCTAACGTCAGTGAGTTCGTGGATATAGCAGAATAAAATGCGTTTTTAGATGCCTTCTGGAAGGATGTGTACATGTGTCAACCGCCAGGATTTGTTCATCCAAGTTACCGCAGCATGTTCGGAAGCTTGATAAATCCTTGTATGCTCTCGAGCAATCCCCTACAGCCGCTGGGGAAGCTAGCATTTGACAACATGTGGGGCGGGTGGAAATTGTAGGATGGCTGAATATTTCTCTTTATAAATAAAGTAACGAACGAAAGTACACGGTCGAACGATACAATACGGCGGAGAGGCTCCCTTCACAAAGCAAATCAAAAGATACAACTCAGCGAGGCCCGAATAGAGACCCCTGAGCTCTATGACAATGCCCCCAAGAGGGTGACGGCACGAAGTGTCACCGCTGCCGAGTCTGAGAACAGACACAAGTTTTCACCATGAGCCCTGAAACCGGGACGAGATCCACGATGCCGTCTTCAAGAAGCAAGCGGCACCCGCGGGCGTCGCCGTCGTCGGCGCCAGAGGCGCGGAGCTTTCGCTCAGACACTCGCCTGCATCACCAAGAGGAGTCTCGGCCACCACCTCAACCAAGGCCAACTTGCCCACCCCGGACTTGGGCCCCACCAGAGCAGGCCTGAGCTTCCCGCCACTATATTCCTAGTCGCCCACACGACCAATAGATGGAGCCACCACCGCCACAACGAAGCCTACCGGAAAGCCAATCGTGAAGCCTGCCGTCCGGAGCCGCCGCTCTGGCATCCATTCCCCTGGGCACCACCGACCATCCACGTCACGACCACCTGACCACAGTAGTAAGAGTGAAAGGGACCACCTTTCACTCCTAGCCCGGGGTCAGCCACCGGGTTCGGGCGGCACCTACACAGTAAGAGGCTCCCACGCATGTGTCCCTAGCTGGTTCCGGTGGACCGGGGGGGAGGGCAACCCAGTGACTACCGACGGCCACCGCCGAGCACGCTTGAACGCCACCATGTCCATGGTCATTGGCGTCGATTCGTACGACGACACAGTAACGCCCGGAGAGCTACCCTTGGACTGACGCCACATAGGCACCAAGCAAGAAGGGCACAACACGGACCAAGTGTAAGTGCATCTAGTGCCCCCTTAGTATTTTTGGAGTATTGAAGACAAATGGGTTAAAGGACTAATGTGTTTGTGAGTGTACACAAGAGATATAGTCCCTGAAGATTTGGCTTGACCGAAGAAAGACGACCCCTCAAAATGTATTTCTCTAAGTGAAGAATTTGGTGCGGCCTTTGAAGAAATTGAAGTGAAGAAATGGAAGCGTGAAGACTTTTGTTTTCGCTGTTTCTTTTTTCTTATTTAGTCATAGAAAAAACCGTACTATTAAAAGGGGTCTAGGTGATCCATATATCGTTTTTCCAAAGTGATGCTCAAAACTATTCATATCGTACCGCTTCGAATGAAGCCTTTGGAAATCTTTGGCAGTGCCGACGAATTTGCTAGTGGCAGAGACGTAGTTCTTCTGGTTGCTGACGGATTTGGTCAGACTGAGGAGTTAGGAGTTCGCGAGTGCGATCTGCCTCCCGTGAGGAAATTGAGTTCCCCGACGAATTTGAGAGTTCAATTTTTCCGACCGTTGCTGCGCCATGTGCCAGCTGTTGAGTGGATCCTTATCCTGACAACGGTCATGTCCTAATGGGCATTTATGACAATTCATGTCGGGTTCCCCCTAGCTATAAAGAGCCGCCCCCCTAGAACCACTTGTTGGTTGGCTACTCTAGAGAGAACTTAACACATGTCATTTGAGAGCAACCCTTCCTCTGACGACTTTGTGAAAAATCCAAGTGAGGAAAAACCCAACCAAAGCCAAAGTGACTGACCGTCACTGAAGAGTTTGATATGTGTGATCCGACGCATGTTACCTTTGAAGACTATCATTCTTCCAGACGGTTAGGCATCATGTTCTGAGCACCCAAGAGTAACTGTGGCTTGGCGGTGAACAAGTCTGTGAAGGTTTTGAAAGTCTATCTTAAAGACTTACCACGAGTGATTGGGCAAGGTCTGTTATGACCTTAGCTCAAGAGGAATATGGTGAAGACTTAGTTTCTTCGGAGTTCAACTCAGTCGCCTCAACCAGACGTGCAGTTGCAACTGGAACTGGTCTATAAAATTGTTGTTTCTTCACCGAGCCTACCTGATTTCAAATTCTTCACCCTTTACTTTAAGTTATTCCGTTGTTGAAAAATCTGTGATCAATTTTCTGAAGAACTTAAGTGAAGACTTTCATTATGTTATTTTTCACTTCTTAAGTTCATCTTCCTCGTGCTTGAATGCTTGTAGGATTACATGTTCTTCACTTGTATGTATCTTATATGCATGCTCTAAGTTTCTGTGATGAATTAGTCTCGCCTCGTTTCTATTTGTTCACTCGATCTTCGTCAAATTCATTAGAGTTTGAGGAATTTCTAAAAATCTCCCATTCACCCCCCCCCCCCCTCTAGGAGTAAACCTACGCTTTCAATTGGTATCAGAGCAAGATACTCCTTTATTCTGTGTAATTTTGATTTAACCCCAAACCCCCCCCCTCAGTTTGTATCCGGTTTGCGAGAAAAAGTGTGTCTGGACCGTTCGGCGGACCGATACAGGCCAGCGTTGTTGGATGGCACAACACGTCTGGGTCGCGCGCTCCGGACTTATGCGAGCGGTTTAAGGGTCGGTGTTGGAGATGCAATTACAGGCCATCAGGGAGATTGATGCAGTGAAAAAAAACATGGTCCGGGAGTGAAGATTTGAGTGGGATGGGGGTGTGAGAATCCTACGTGACAGAGGTCCGGACTCCCACAAAACTCCTTCCAGTTTGTGGCCGGCTTGCGGCAATTCGAACTTGCAGACGTCTCCGCGGACATTTGCAACACCGCGTTGAATGGCAAAAAATGTTTGAATGCCTTTGTTCGAATATTTGCGAGCGATTTGAGAGACAGGCATTGGAGTTGCCCTAGAAGAATACACGAGAGGTATGGTTCACAGGGGACAATCAGGGCTCGTTCCCTCGGAAACTGGCCCACCAAATGGTATGTAGGGTTTTTCAGGGTTTTGGGGATAGACGGGATAATCCCCAAAATACTCTGTTTTTCTACTCTCTAAACCACCAGCACCAAACGAGGTCTCATCGTGTTCTCCAATGCAGAATAGACAGGCTCATCCAATAATCGACGATCTACGAGCAGTTTTCATTGTTTTCGTTGCTAGGTCCGTACATGGAGCTCACTGAACAAGTAGACACTCACGATTGAGTGTACAAGGCATTAGCAAACACGGCGGCCAAAATCATACGGAGTATATATGGTCGCATTCCTTGCTAGGTGGTCTTGGTTTTCTTTATTATTATTTGTAATCACTTTCCTTATAAAATTATTGAACATTTTTTCTAATGTACTCGAACATTTCTTTTTGTAGTCATTACATTTTTTAAATGGAGTTTTAGACATAAAACAATTTTTTGATTTGTACAGAAATATTTTTCTCAAGTATTGTGAACATTTTTTATTTAAGATACACGAACACTTTTGCAAACAGTATAAATAGAAACATAAAAAATAGACAAAGCATTTCTATTTGACATGGAAAGAAATTGTGGTGTGTCATATTTTTTGATTTTTTTGTAGGGAACTATCAAAGATATTTTTAGGAAAAGTTGAAATGATTTTTGATTTTATTTTTGAGGGGTTGAAATGATTTTTATTAACACTTTTTAGAAGGTGTAAGTGATAAAAGGCCGTGCCAATGGGAGGCTGACAGCCCATTCACTCTTCCTTCGGGACTCGTGCTTGACAGAAACATTTCATTTAACGACTGGAATGGGCCTATTGCGAGTTGGTGTACTGCTCTCTTCTTTGGAAGCAACTAGTTAAGAAGCGCTTCTTCGGGAGCCTCCAAACGATCATTGGGTGGGCTGAGAGCATGTCATTTGGCACGCTCTCAGCCGCCGCCACGTGTACTGCTCTGTGCATTTCTTCTGGATTTTTTTTCGCTCTCGTTTTTGGCTTTTTAGATGATTTTTTCTGGGTTTTTTGGCTTTGCGGTTTTTCATCGGTCTTTCTTAACTTTTTGAAAAGAAAAAAAATTGAAAAAAAATGACGCGAAAAAACGCATTTTTTCCTTCCGTGAGAGGCATGGTTTTTTTTTCACGAAAGGCACGGTTTTGCTTCCGGGAGAGGCACGGTCGTGCCTCTCGAAAACAAAAAAAAAATGTGTTTCATTTTTTTTGCTTCCGCGAGAGGCACGCCCGTGCCTCTTGGAAAAAAAGTGTTTTCTCTTTTTCTTTTCTTCGGTTGGAGGCATGGTTTTGCTTCCACGAGAGACGCGGTTTTGCTTTCGCGAGAGGGACGGCCGTGTCTCTCAGAAACGGAACAAAATGTATTTTCTCCCTTTTTTCCCGTTCGGAAGAGGCACGGTTTGCTTCCACAAAAGACACGGTCGTGCCTCTTGGAATCGAAAAAGAACACATTTTCTTTTTTTTTCTCCCGCGAGAGGCACGGTTTTGCTTCCATGAGAGGCACAGATTTGCTTCCGCAAGAGGCATGGCCGGGCCTCTCGGAAACGTCTTTTGGGAAGAAAAAAATTATTGTGTTCCCGGTTCAGTTTTTTCGTCCTTTTTTATGTAAAATAAAGTTCGTCAAAACCTATCAACATGGGATGTAAATTTTGAAGATCTCGACGCGAGGAACCCAACGTGAAAACGGTTCGAGATTTGAATGCATGGTTTAAGAGATAAAACATTTTGGATAAACGAATCTACGAAAAAGGGAAACTCCCAGGTTGCGACAAGCGGCGCACATGCAGTGTGCCCCTTGTCGCAAACTGGGAAAGTGTGAGTGATTTTTGGAAAAAGTACTCCTTAATTGGTGATTTCGCTTTTCTATGTCTCCTTTGATAGATTTAGTGGTCCGGCCCATCTACGCACTCACGTAATGTTTCTTTGAAGCTTCCAATCGGTTTTGAGAAGCTTCTGGTCTGTTTTTTTTATTGTTTTTGGTGTTTCGACCTATTTTTGTACGATTTTTTTTCTGCATTTGTTTTCTATGTTTTTCTCCTTTTTTAAAAAAATGCATGAACTTTTTCCATGTAACGAAGTTTACCAAAAAAATTGTGAAAATTTTCAAATTTGTGTCTTCCTCAAATTTTCTGAACTTTTTTCAAATTTGATAATTTTTCAAAAATGATGAACTTTTATTCATAATTGATGAATTTTTTCAAATTTGTTAGATTTTTAAAAACTCAGTTTTTAAAAAAATTGATAACCTTCTTTTCAAAACCGATGAATATTTCTAAATTTTGTGATTTTTTTTCAAAATATTTGGTTTTTTTCAAATTCGTGATTTTTAAAAAATTAAAACTCTCTTCAATTTTATGAACTTTTTCTTAGTTTGTGAACCGTTTTCAAATTAGTGAACTTGTTTAGATTAACGAATTTTTTATTTCCTGAACTTTAAAAATTTTGTGAACTTTTTCAGATTCATGAACCTTTTTTCTCAAAAATGAACTTTTGTATGTTCATGATTTTTAAAATTCGTGAGCTTTTTCTGAAAGGTCAACAATCAACGAGAGCCTAATCATGGTCAATAGTGGACGACCAAACTGGGAACCAACCGAATCGAGTGAACCAGGAAGATAAAAAACTGAGTGAATCAGATTTTTTTAGCGAGCGATGCAGGAATGAGGAGCGCTCGAAACGTTGTATTGGGCCAACCCATAGGAGGGTGGTGTGTGAGCGTTAGTTCCCCCAACGGGCGCATAAGGCGCTAATGAGGAGCACCTGATTGCGTATACTACTTAGTTAGAGCAAGCATAATAATGTGACATAGCTAAGGTATACAGAACTCGCAACAAATTTTTGTCTAGTTGGAGAAGAAGAGAGAAGAGAACGAGATGTAGATTTACATCCGGCTATAGCACGAGCTCTGGTAACCTTTGTGAGAGAAAAGATTGGACACATATTAACAACATATAGCATGCAAGTATGGCTAACTATTATATAAGTGAGCTATAGGTGATGTGACAACTTCATATATCCGGTTGTTGGCTGAAAGGATCGATATGGTTGACTAGAGGGGGGGGGGGTGAATAGGCAACTAACAATTTTTATCTTTTCTTGACCAAATTAAACTTAGCATCAAAATAGGTTGTCTAGATGTCCAACTAGGTGAGCAACCTATATGATGCAACAACAACAAGCACACAAGCAAGCAAGGGATACAACACAATAAAAGTTTGCACAAGTAAAGGTAAGAGATAACCAAGAGTGGAGCCGGTGGAGACAAGGATGTGTTACCAAAGTTCCTTCCCTTTAAGAGGAAGTACGTCTCCGTTGGAGCAGTGTGGAGGCACAATGCTCCCCAAGAAGCCACTAGGGCCACCGTATTCTCCTCACGCCCTCACACAATGCGAGATGTCGTGTTTCCACTATTGGTGCCCTTAAAGGCGGCGGCCGAACCTTTACAAACAAGGTTGGGGCTATCTCCACAAATGAATTGGAGGCTCCCAACGAAACCACGGAGCTTCACCACAATGGAATATGCCGAGGTGACCTCAACCGTCTAGGGTGCTCAAACACCCAAGAGTAATAAGATCTGCAAGGGATTAGTGGGGGGAATCAAATTTCTCTTGGTGGATGTGTAGTTCGGGGCCTTCTCAACCAATCCCTAGAAAATCAACAAGTTTGATTGGCTAGGGAGAGAGATCGGGCAAGAATGAGATTTTGAAAGGCAATGGAGCTTGGGGGGAAGAGGTCAATCCTAGGAAGAAGAAGACCCCCCCCCCCCTTATATAGGGGAACCAAAATCCAACCGTTTTCTGCCCAGGCCCGCGGCTAAGCGGTACTACCGCTCCTAGGAGCGGTACTGCCGGTTAGGCGGTACTACTCCGCACAAGCCTAAAAATACACAGAGTGTATCTACGGTAGTGCCGACGGAGCGGTACTACCGCTGACCCCGGCAGTACTACCGCCTAGGGTTTTAGACCTGCGGAGGCAGCGGTAGTAGAAGGTGCCAGGGGCGGCAGTACCGTGCGGAGCGGTACTACCGTCATAGTGCCGCTCTAGTACCGCTAGAAGCAAAGTGGGAACAGAACCTTGCACCGAGGAAAACCCCGCAAGCGGTAGTGGAGACGATAGTACGGGCTGTAGTACCATCGGAGCGGTACTACCGCGCCACTACCGCCCTACTACCGTGAATTACAGACCGACAACCGAATGTTGCACGCTCGGGGAAACCCTAAGTGGTAGTGCCACGGAAGTACCCAGCGGTACTACCGCATAAGCGGTACTACCATGGGCACTAGCGGTACTACCGCTGGCAAGATGCTGAAAACACCACAAAAAACATGGAAAAGCTCCAGAGAAGGGAAAGGAGGTTGTGGGTGCATATGGGGTTGTGTACGTGTTGATTCCACCCATACCTTTCCAAAGCGGACCCCCTCTTAATAGTACGGCTTTCCTACGACTCAAATCCACCGAAAAGAAACGTAGAGAACCGCCATCTTCGATAGGCTCCGAGGGGCATCGAATCGTCTAGTGCCTAGACATGAGATATATGAAATGCTCAATGCACACGATTAGTCCGCAAAAATGCATTGTCATCAATTACCAAAACCACTTAGGGAGAAATATGCCCTTACAATCTCCCCCTTTTTGATGGATTGATGACAATACGGGATTTGCACATAGAGATATATAATGAGCATAAGCAAACCCAAAATCTATAAAATATACACAGGCTCACCCTAGATGTGTGCATTCTATAGATGTGCTTTGGACTGCACAACACACACACACTAGGATCAACACTCCCCCTATATTTTATAGACCAGGCAATCCTTGCAACAATATAACAGACACTAAAGCAAGGAAACTAAAAAGACAAATGAGCATAAACTCACGCACATAGGGACATAATAAGGATAACCAGGGTAGCATATGTCTTACACCATATGATAGAGTCTCACGGCAACCAAGGCAAACGAAGCAAAAGAGTTCACAAGCAGAAACACACAGAAGCAACAAGAACCAAGCTTGTGACTCAACAACACCCTGCAGAAAGACAAATCCCCGGTCCTAAACCTCTCCCCCTTTGGCATCGAGACACCAAAAGGGGCAAAGAGTGATCTAACGCAACTCCAGGTGGCACTAGTCTCCACCCATGGACTCGTCAGACTCCTCAGAATCAGACCCATCAGTAGACTCCTCCTCAGACTCGTCGGTCTCCTCCTCTATCTCCTGATCCTGAGCTGGAGCAGATGTAGCAGCATTGGACTCATCCGAGTCCGTCCAGTGAGAGTGTGAAGAAATCCACTTGTCCTCCAGAGTGATACGATCCTCAGAGCCATCCAGAACTAGGATCTCAAGCTTCCTCATGATAGCCTTCCTCTCCTGACGAGCCTTCTTGGCATCCTCATGTGCCAAGTACATCTTGTGTTGAACATCGGTCTAAAGGCAAAAGAGCTTCTTCACCTTGTGCTTGAGCTTAGCCGCCCAACCTGAGTGACCAGAAGAATGCTCTGTGCCGGGAGCAAGACCACCAGCATCACCCTGATCCTCTCCAGAAGCAGAAGACACTGCCGTCTCAGGACGAGTAGTAGAGGCCCAAAACTCCTTCTGACACAAGTTGAGGACATCATGAGGAGTTAAGGGTCTGGTCTCAAGAGGCACACCAGGGAAAGTGGAGCTCCAGGTAGTATGAATCAACTTGAAGACGAAGGGAGAATAAATTGGGCAATGATCTCCATAGGTAGCATTCACTAGCTCCTTCCACATGACATGAGAGACATCCAAGACCGCATTCGTGTCCTTCTCAGAGTGGCATAATAGTAGCATATCCACAAGGTGCCCATGCACCATGTCCAAGTTGCCAATGCGAGGAAAAAGAGTGTGCCGGAAGATGCGATGCATAATGTCAAAGAATGGCTTTAGCTCCTTCTTGACTCCTTTCTCTGTCTTAGTGATAATCATATGAGGCTTCAGCTCATCCTTGTGAGTAGGCCCCCCTCATGGTGAGGACGAAGGCCAAGAGGCTTCCTCAGCCCCTCGTCAGGATATCCCAGAAGCGCCATAAAAGCACCCCAAGTGGTGCGCAACTGCCTGCCATTGGTCATCCAGATCAAAGTGCGCTCTGTGTTTGTGCCATACCATATGGTTGCAAAGAACTGTGCAACCAGCTCTGCATCGAAATCATAGTTGAAGGTCATGAGGGGCACGATGTTGAGCTGATCACAGAGGGCACGAGCTTGTCCAAAGTATGCCTGGTACTTCTCCATGTGATCCAGGTTGATTGACTTGGTCTTCACAAACAGGTTCTTCCTTCCCTAGATTCGATCAAAGTACACAAGTGATTGGTCCTTGTTCCAGAACGGTGAGCCAACAAGAGAAGGATCCTGAGGAAGGATGTAGGGGTTTTCCTCACGGTATTGCCAATACTCATTTTGCTTCAATTCAGCAGCCGTCTTGACCGGTTCCTTCTTCTTCTTGCGAGGAGGGGTTGACTTGACATTGGATTTTCCCTTGTTCCTGGCAGACTGACGATGAGCAGGCGGCGGTGTGGGGGCGACCTCTTCTTCATCTTCGGAATACACAACTCTGGCATGATAGGTGCGCCCACGCTTGGATGGGGGATTCACATTCTTGCGACGAACCTTGGAGCTACTACCACCTGGAGAGACACAAAACTGCAAGGGAAAGAATGAATACAAACTATGCATAAGCCAGGGAGAAACAAATGTGAGAAAGGAAAGCTTAGGTGAGCATTCTGGAAGTTGGGGCCTCGAGCGGTAGTACCGCGGAACTGGGGCGGTAGTACCGCCCGAGCGGTAGTACCGCCGCATAGGAGCGGTAGTACCGCTTTGGGAACGGACGTACGAACTCCCCAGATCCGGTAGTACCGGAGGTCACAAATTCAAAAATGCTCAACTAAAACTTCAATCTTCCTATCTAGCAGTCATTCAACGTCCTACTCAAGCCCCGATTTAGCCAAAAATTGAGAAACCAACATGCATTGCCCTAGAAACCTAGATTCAAAGGATAGAACCGTAGGAGCAATGAATGGGGGCAATACCGGGTTCCATGGCGAGAGGAGGTGGTGGGGAAGGATTCCACCGGACGGAATCGTTGAAGACGGCACGGAATCGGCCAGCCGGAGCGGCGGGCGGGGCTGTTCTTCATCGCCTGAGAGAGAGAGTCGTGGGGTGGGAGAGTGAAAGGGTATGGGGGAGTTAGAACTCCCCCTGCCCGATACTTACCCCCCACAGCGTCCTGCTAAGCGGTAGTACCTCTAGGGGTAGCGGTAGTACCGCCCCGATACTACGGCCGGGTAGGAGGCCCAGTAGTACCGCTGGACGGAACAGTAGTACCGCTTAGAGCGGTAGTACCGCCGGCAGGGAGACAGAACAACCCAGAAAAAGAAAAAAAGGCTTATGCACGACTAGGGTGGTTGAAGCATAGAGATAGGCTTGGGATGGAGACTCAAAAAGGACAACACAAGGAAGAGATACTCCAAGTTCTAAAAACCAATAAACCGAGAGCAACTTGGAGTAACTCAAAGCACAAACAACACCCTAAGGAAACTACTCGAACAAGCACCTCTCAAAGGAGGGCGGTGGCCGAGGCCACCTATGTTTGAGTCAATTCGTATGGCACCGCGAAGATTTTAACCTTGGGCCCATGACCAAAACTCATCTTTGAAGCACAAGTACCATCAACAATGGCGAATGTGAAAGAGTTGATCAATTTATGCATAATGGGGGGGAGAGTTCATTGAGAGAACAACACCCCACCTATGTCCATGCCTACATCTAAACAACACAACATGATGAGTGTGGTGGGGTGTGCAAAGGTTCAAGCCACATTGCTCAAATCGATGATATTTAGCTCATGCCTTAACTCGCGAAATCTTGCTTCATCCAACGGCTTCATGAAAATATCTGCTAGGTTATCATGAGTGTTGACATAGTTGAGCTCAATCTCTCCTCGCCTAATATGATCCCGAATGAAGTGGTACCGAATCTCAATATGCTTCGTCTTGAAGTGTTGGACCGGGTTGAGAGAGATCTTGATGGCACTTTCATTGTCACTCCACAGAGGCACTTTGTCACGAATGACACCGTAATCCTTTAAAGTTTGCCTCATCCATAGAAGTTGAGCACAAGAACTACCGGCGGCCACATACTCCGCTTCGATGGATGAGAGAGACACACAAATTTGCTTCTTAGAAGACCAACTCACCAAAGAGCAACCAAGAAATTGGCACCCTCCGGAAGTTGACTTCCTATCCACTTTGTCTCCCGCCCAATCCGAGTCCGAAAAGCCCACGAGGTTGAAGTTTGCTCCTCTAGGGTACCATAAGCCAAAGTTTGGGGTATGAGCCAAATATCGAAAGATTCGCTTGACCGCCACATAGTGGCTCTCCTTAGGTGAGGCTTGAAACCGTGCACAAATTCCCACACTCAACATGATATCCAATCTAGATGCACAAAGGTAAAGCAAGGATCCAATCATAGAACAATATACCTTTTGATCCATTGCTTTACCATTGGGATCAATGTCAAGTTGGCATTTGACGGGCATTGGAGTAGAGGCCGGCTTGACATCACTTAGCTTGAATCTCTTGAGCATGTCTTGAGTGTATTTGGCTTGGTTGATGAAGGTTCCTTCTCTTCTTTGTTTGATTTCGAACCCAATAAATAACTTCAACTCTCCCATCATGGACATCTTGAACTTCGAGGTCATTAGTGCGGCAAACTCACTACTGCAGGATGCTGCTAACGCGACACTACGATCATAGACCCTTCGACAAAACTGTGTGCGATGCCATAATCGCAAACGGTGGTGTAAAAAATTGTCAAAAAGGTGCAAAACATTTGTGATGTCGGATGCATCAAACACGGTTCAGATTTTCGTTCCGTGTGCGAAGCAGGGCATACGGTTGATCCAGACGAACTGTTTGCGATTAGACAGAACAACAGAAACGGGCAGCCATATCAATGCGTGTGCGATATACGACATACGGTTCACTCCGATGAACTGTTTTCTATTAGGGAAAGCAACAGAAACGGTCAGCCAGATCAAGGTGTGTGTGATATACGGCATACGGTTCAGTCGAATGAACTATTTTCGATTAGGGAAGAGAACATAAACGGTTCAACTTAACAAGATGTGTGTGATACGCGACAAAAAGGCCTGGAGGTTAATTCGAGAACAAGTACACAGAGGTTAATTTGACATACATGACTTATAAGTTTCACATAAATCATATCACTTTTTTTGGAAAACATTTAATTGCGTTGAATGTATATAATGCTCCGTCCTATTAGTTGAATTAACCTTGAGGTCTATGTTTTGGAAACATGTCGTAAAGTAATGGGATAGACCTTCATTCAAGCCAATCAACATGTGTTCAAAAAACAAAAATTATCAAAAAGTAAAAAGATAGACCTTCTTCAAGCAAATCAACATGTGTACAAAAAACAAAAAAATGTAAAAAATTACAAAACAAGGACCTCGAGATTAATTCAACTAATATGATGGAGCACTATATACATTCAACGCAATTAAATGTTTACAGTGACCCATCACATCAGTTAAATTAACATCAAGGCCACTTTCCATCCGGTCACCCATCTGATGACTACTCCAGCCTCAGCACACTTAACTTGAGAGTTCTGTTAGGTGAGCTATCGGTAGGGAAGCTGGTCCTTGCTGCTGTAGGATCCCTCTTTGCATCCTTTATTGGGCACCCGGATGACCGACTATTGCCGCCCAATGGTCAATGCCACGTCCCCCGCATGGCAGTTTTTGCAGCGGGTAACTGCATCGTCGCGCCGCGCCCGGCGCAACCGAATGCACACGAACATGCGTGATCGTGCGCCGGCCCCAAACACTGGCAACACAACTTATAAATTGACGAATGGAGTACTAGTTACAGTGATGCATATAATTAAGCAAAGAGATCACACCTGTCTGTATTGACTAGAACGAGAATGCAATAGCACAATAAGAATTAAGGCCATGATGATGCGATCGCAGTGGTGGTTACAGGAGGCAAGAAGAAAGATGCATCCATCAACGTACGACCTCCTCCTCCTCAACTCAGTGTGCCGGATGTAGGGTAACGCGGCAGAAAACAAAAAAAAATCGACCTACGCACCAGCCCAGGACCACTATGGAGACTGCATACAAGGTTTGATCTTTTTCGTTCCCGACTCGTAGCGCGGCGAGAAGTAGAGTCGATGACGATCGGCGGTGCAGATCCCCGCAGCTAGGATTTACAACCTCCCAACCGCGAGGATGTATACCCTCATCTGCCCCTCGGACAGCCCTCCGGGAGGTGGTCGGACAGTCCTCCGGATGGTGTCGCGGACAGCCCTTCGGGAGGACCTTCGAAACTCGGACGGTCACTCGGACAGCCCTTTGAAACTCGGACGGTCACCCGGACAGCCCGTCGGGAGGCACTCTCGAACTAAGACCGAAACTACGATCTCTCTACAGAGTTGCACACATACGGTGTCATCTATCCGGCAGGGCTTCGCCGTCCAGAACTAGTTCCCACCGGAACCTAGACAACCTTTCGGCTCTACGGAACTATTTCGCGGGGAGGGAGAGAGAAGCCAGATCATTGCAATGGCACTTGTATGTGAGAAAGAGTGAGTGTGGAGAGTGCCTCTCCACCTCTATTTATAGGAAAACCCAAGGGGTAGGGGACACATGAAAAACCAAAAAATGCCCACACTTTATGTCACACATAAAGAGCATAAAGGACATAAAGGGATGACAAGTGGAGCCCCATGGAGGAGCTGCACCCTCCAACGTCCCACCTTCACGGGGGCCCCCCAAAGGGGGTTCCTTGATCCCCAAGTCCTTCTAGAAGCCTTTTGGGAAAAGCCCCAAAAGCTGGCTTTCCATAAATATCCCAAAAAGCACTTTCACTATTCACGACGACATTTTTCAGCGTCCGTTCGAACTGAAAATATTTATGTGGGCTTAGAACATTTCCAGTACCCACTAAAATAATTTTCAACGCGTTCCGGAACAATTCCGGATTAGTGATTTTCATCTGCGAAAAGCATCTGAAGTGGTTCCGGCAGCTCCGGAGCATATACAGCTTTTATCCCGGAAAATTCCAGAAAGTTTCCAAAATGACTCTGGCACCCTCCAAGAATTATCAGGCGTGTCCCGAAACCAATTTGACTTAATGGTATATCCCGAAACAACTCTTCGGTGTTACGAAACTATTTCGCTATTCTCTCTCCGGAACTCTTCCATTGTCTCCGAAACTTTTTCAGCAAATTTCTCTCAGACTCCCTGTCTAGTATTCAGCAGATAGATGACCCTTAAGCATGTGACCCTATAGGTTCGGTGAAGCATAGACATGACCGGAACACTTTCCGATCAATGATCAATATCGGAGCCGTGGACACCCATATTGACCCCTATACCCACACGAATGAATATTCGAGTGAACCTCCAGTTGCCGTGTGCTATTCCTGTTGCTTTGCGATATGTTACAAAGACCCGAGGTGAGATTTACTTGCATCCCCGTGGATCAACAACTTGTCCACTATGCTAGTTACCTCGTTACTGGTTTTGTTCTCTTTTCTCGTTTCCGTGTTCCGACATCCTTGTGATCAAATCACATTGTGTCTGGCCAGACGATGATGGATACCGTAACACCGAGAGGGCCCGAGAATATCTCTCCATCGTCGGAGGAGCAAATCCCAATCTTGAGATATCAAGTTACTTGACATATTTTCCATGAACCCGTAAGCCGCCGTAATAGCCACCCATTTACGGATGACGTTTAACAAACCCCAAAGTTCATGAAGCAAGCATGAAGAAACTCGATACTCTCATGGTCTAAGGAATCATGCAAACGTTAACCATCTTTGTGTTATGTACCATTAACTTGTGACGAATTAATCTCATAGCATAACATCAATCTGGGTCGATTCAACACAAATGTTCTCTTAACATTGTGCCCTCAAAGTTGCTGGCATTGACATGCCCATGATCAGGAAAACAGAACCATCATCCAACACTTGAGCTAGTCTTAGAGGCCAGACTAAGAATACTTCTTACCGTTTATTATTCCACACGTGCATATGAGTCTTCCTCCGAGCCTCTTGTTATTGCAGACTCGAGAACCATATCACTTATAGCATGGAACATAAACATAATTATGAACTTGGAGATAAATAATATCATTTATTATTGCCTCTAGGGCATATCTCCTACAGACTCCCACTTGCACTAGAGTCAATAATCTAGTTAATGCTAATGCAGTTTACACCTATGGCATACTGGTGTAAAAAATGCTTCGCGTGTGGTATAGCCTGATGTCCATCGGATCTGGCAACTTCAGCTCCGTGTGTATCTCTGCATATCCTCGCGTTTTCGTGCTTTCACAAAATTCATATTTTGTGCGGACTTGGCTTTGTATATATGTGAATCATTGGTCGAAACCTGATTCCTCAGACTGAGCTATGGAGCAACTATCTGCAATAGTGTCCCATTGACCAAAGCCTTCTTGGAACCACACTAAGTTCATGAATGAACTATATGATTCAACATCTTTCTCTTTGTCGCTTCTAAAGCGGCAACATACTTCGCCTTTGTTATAGAATTCGCCACAGTAACTTGTTTGGAACAATTTCCAACTAACTGTGCCACCATATTGTGTGTTACACAAAACCCTAAATTTAAATCAAAAATCGCATGGAGAAAAGATGAAGACTGTATCGACGTAACCTTTTACAACGAACTCTTCATGATCTCCACTTGCGAGGAAACATGTCATAAGTGCTACTTTAGTACTCAATGACCCCTTTTCACTATTGTCTCATGATCAGTACTTTGATCACTTTGGTATCTATACTCGCAACAGCTTGCGAGTATTGGACATATCTGGTTGTTTTACATACCATGGAATACATGATTAATCCAAACACATGAGTGTGTGGAATCTCCATCATGTATTTTGCTCATTAGTGTTTTGGGACACTGATTCTTGCAAAAACTCTTTCCATGTGACTTTGGCAAGAATCACTCCTTGTCGTTCTTAGTGCTAAACGGTTTTAGCATCTTGTCAATATGTATTTTTGCTCAGCCCCATTAGGTAAATCTATCTCCATAGATCATTATGCCTAATATCAAGGCTATTTAGCCCAAGCGCTTCATCGGAAAACTATTTTCAAATGAAGTCCTAATTCGTGTCAAGAAATTTATTTCCAATTAACAATGTGTCAAGCACACAAGGTTTTCAGAAATATTATTATGCTCCCACTTACTTTCTTGAAACCACAAGCATCTTCGTTACTCATTGATGAAGTCAAACATTTGACCATTCCATCAAAAACGAAGATTCCAACTCCATTTTGCTCTCTTCTGTCCATTGCTGGAACTCTGAAGTTTGCATACTTACTAGCATACTCTGGACTGACAAAATACTTTGGATTGTATCACATACAAGTCCTAGGTTGTATTTCCATTTCATGGAAATTATTTTTTCATCCATGTTGCATATCTCATGTTTTGAAATATGTATTAATTGCTAGTTTAACCCGAACCGACTTTAAGCATTGCTATGGTGAGACAATCTCATTGTAGTCAACTCTTTGAACTTGTTATTGCAACAAGTCGATTTTAATGGATAAGACATTTTATCCATATCAGTTTATAGTCCCATTACAATCCGTTGGACTCCAAGTCTTTCGGAGGGTTTATCAAGATTTAAATCTTGAATCATTTATGGAAACTATCTCGGATTATATTGGCATTTAGCCAATTCCGGAGTCAGGGCCCATCAACGCTTCCTTGTGTATCATAGGTATACTGTTGTCTAACAACAATATCTCGTTTGCACACCTGAGAGGTTTGCATGAGCTTTGCCTATGTTGTTCAGCTGCAAGTTCGACCGAAGTCCATACATCTAATGTAGACGCTTCCGTATCAGTCGCAGTAGGAAACTCTGGAATCACTTCCAAGGTTCCTTTTCTTTGACCTGATGACGAAGATACTTGTTATCTCGTCGAGTTGCACTGTCCTCCCACTTACCCTTTTGCAAGAACTATTCTCTTTAAAAGCATACCGTTTTGTGGCAAAAATCCTTTGCCTCGGTATAGTGGTGGGGGAATACCCAATGACTAGGGATAACTTACAAAGTAGCACCTGTCTGATTTGGAATAGGTTTGTAACCTTTTACACAAGCCCCATATTCCAAATGTTAAGAAAAGATATAACATGGTTGGGCGTACCATACCATGCGTCATTTCAACGGACCTAGTGGAGCTCTTTTCAGTGTAAAAGCCGCAGTCTCTAAAGCATTACTCTTTAAAAGTGATAATGGAAAATTTATTTATGTCATCTTTGATCTTACCATGTCATAAATGGTTTGATTACATCTTCACAGACATTCCACTCATAGTGGTGTTCCGGGAGTTGTATGTTATGAAACTCTTTTCACAACTCATCAGACATTCGCTAAACTTGTAACTCAAATATTCCTTTCTGCAATAAAATTGCAGAAACATAATTTCCTTGTTACAATAACTTCTACTTCATTTTTGAAAACCTTTCGAATGATTTCAAAAGATCCAGACTTATGTCTCATCAAGCAAATATCCATATATCTACTTGAGTCATTTCTGAAGATATATAAATCCACTACTTGCAACAACATTTATTGAACTACACACATCAAAATGTATGATCACCAATAAGTTTGTTGCTCATTCCTTATGGCCTGTGAACGGTATTTCAGTCACTTCACTTTTCGAAAAAAAGTTGCAAGTGTCAGATGATTCAAAATCAAACGACTTCAAAATCCATCATAATGGAATTTTTCCATGCGTGTTTCTCCAATGTGACCAAATGCAGTGCCACACATGTGTGGTATTCTCATAGTCTTGCGAAATTTAGCGTCAGTGTTATGGATGTATCATTTTACCATCAATATTCATAACATACATCCCATCTTGGATGGAAGCATGGCCCTTCATGTTATTCATAATACTGAACAACAATTGTTCTTTTATGAACAACCCTTTTGCAATAAACATTGTGCAATGGGCTAGAGTGTAAGAAACTCTAAAATGAATTATGAAAGTAAACATAGAGGTAATATATTAATATCATTATTCATAACATACATCTCATTCATAATGAAAGTATGGCCCTTATGTTTATTCATAATACTGAACATCAAAAGTTCTCTTATGAACAACCTTCTTGCAAGATACCTTATGCAAAGGGCTAGAGTGTGAGAAACTCTAAAATGAATTATGAAAGAAAATACATAGGTAATACACCGATGGAAGGTATAGTAACTTTTACTATGTTCCCAGCATGTATTAAAACCTCATTCCTGGCTAGTCTTTTTAGGCCATAGTAGCTCTTACATTGATTTGCAACAGAGTGCAATCGAGCGGGTATCTTTGCGATTAACTCACAATACCCAAGAATTAGTGATTACCATGTTTAACCATAATTCCCAAGAACTATATTTTTGACCGGCCTTCTATACATCAAAAACTTGTATGACATTCATACATGAGCTGGATATTCCAGTCATCTTTCTTTCTACCTTTATACTTCTAACAGTTTAACTTTTAGTATTTCTCCTACTCGCAAAAGAAGCACCCAACTTAAGAGTGGCGTTAGCCCCGGACTTCCTAGGCGTGTAAGTCATACTAACACCCTTTGGACACTTCCTTTCTCTTTAAGTTGTTGTTTTATTCACCTTTCATCATATGACAGGTGTTCTTCTGGATCCCTCTCTTATCAGTCTAATGCATAGTAAAAACTTTACTAATAATTTGCAAACAAACATTGCTTTGGATATTTCATATCTTTCAGTCTTTGTTTGTATCTAAAAATTAATTTTCAGTTCCATGAATATCACATAACTATCCCAAACTTTTGAAGTTCGAGTTTCATGGAAGCAAACATATTGCACTTGACCGCAATGGAATTCTAGCTTTTGGATCGAAGGACGAGAGTCTCATCATCCATTGCATTTAGCGGGAGTATACGGAAAGCATGCGATAGGACAAAGTCCTTCTCGGCACTTTTGAGGACAATCCTCACATTACGTTACCAATCGTAAAGTTTTAACCAGATATTTAACAGCTATTCAATTTTAACAGGGAAGGTGGAAACGCGAGCCATAATTCTACAACTTTTTTGCAAGAAACACTTAGACAGTGTTCATAATTAATTGCACTGAGAATTAAACATGTTAATTCAACAGTGCACTCCCACTCAAATCAATATCTCTCAAAATTGATTATGAGTGACACAAGACCCGCATATCCATTCAACGCCATTGAACGAGATGAACACTGATGGCGCGGAATTCAATCGGTAGGCAAACTTGCCGATCACATCTCTATGTGACTCTTGTTCATCTTTCGATGGGCGTGTTCCGAGCTCAGGGAGATCCTTCCAGAACGTCAAGACAACCAAGTGATCTTGCTGCGAGGTCTCAACTCACCCGCCTCATACTTCCCTAATCGTTCGTACACAGGGAGATCCTGCGATACCCCGAAAAGTTAGGTGACGTGACGGTGCTACACTTGGGAGAACACTAACTACTTGATATTTTTTTGAGAGACCACCCTAAGAAAAGCGACTACCGCGCAATCAAGAAGGGTGCATCAAGAGGGATAAACATCTCAGGCAATTCATAATAGCATGATATGGTATAGCCTCTTCTGACGGAGAAGTCAAGTATTTCTTCGTCTTCGGCATTCGCGTCGGTGTTCACCTTCGCGAAGATTGCCACCACCTTGTCGATGCACCAGATAATATCGCTATCTCCATAGCGGATAAAATAAATGCATTACTTAAGGTTGACACGCAGGTCATTAAAGTGCAATCATATGGCTCCAGCCATCATGCTGAATCATGACACGCAGGTCATGTTAATTACATCATATAGTCATCTCATACATAATCAAATTGAATATGAGCATTGCTATACCACATCACATGCACATCCTGCAAAACAAAGTTAGACGCCTCTAATCGGTTTATGCAAATTTTATTTTACGTGGCTTCTAAGGTTTTGACTTAAACTGTAGCTACCAACGTTTTATCATCAAGTATGATTATTCAAGTTGCTAGATTAACATCTCGGGGTGTATGAAACACGAGATAATTAAATCTCGAGCCCCATACTAAACTTTGTCATACGCATGACCCCCGTGCAGATCATATCTGCAATGCCCTTTCATCTGCGAATTTCATCTTTCTTTTGACTACGGCAGAACCCAAAGAACTGATAGCACTTCCATGATCAATCAGGATCACGGATTGCCAGAACATTGTCAAATTCCACCATGTTGTCTCGAGATTGAGAAAACGCAAATTCTAGGGAAGCAACAAGAACGTCGGGTAACAGATTTCATCTGTCACCCGCATAAATAATTTTCAGCAATAGATCTCATCTACTACCTAATTATAGTATGCAATACCCATACATCTCCATGTATTCTAGATCGAAACATGCATCTACGCATAGCACGGCTCTTGATGCCACTATAGGGTAATGCGGAAGAAAACAAAAATTTCCGACCTACGCACCAGCCCAGGACCACTATGGAGACTGCATACAAGGTTTGATCTTTTTCGTTACTGACTCGTAGCGCAGCGGGAAGTAGAGTCGATGACGATCGGCGGTGCAGATCCCCGCAGCTAGGATTTACAACCTCCCAACCGCGAGGATGTATACCCTCATCGGCCCCTCGAACAGCCCTCCGGGAGGTGGTCGGACAGTCCCCCGGATGGTGTCGCGGACAGCCCTTCGGGAGGACCTTCGAAACTCGGACGGTCACTCGGACAACCCTTCGGGAGGACCTTTGAAACTCGGACGGTCACCCGGACAGCCCTTCGGGAGGCACTCTTGAACTAAGACCGAAACTACGATCTCTCTACAGAGTTGCACACATACAGTGTCATCTATCCGGCAGGGCTTCACTGTCCAGAACTAGTTCCCACCGGAACCCAGACAGCCTTTCGGCTCTACGAAACTATTTCACGGGGAGGGAGAGAGAAGCCAGATCATTGCAATGGCACTTGTATGTGAGAAAGAGTGAGTGTGGAGAGTGCCTCTTCACCTCTATTTATAGGAAAACCCAAGGGGTAGGGGACACATGAAAAACCCAAAAATGCCCACACTTTATGTCACACATAAAGGGCATAAAGGGATGACAAGTGGAGCCCCATGGAGGAGCTGCACCCTCCAACATCCCACCTTCATGGGGGCCCCCAAAATGGGGTTCCTTGATCCCCAAGTCCTTCTAGAATCCTTTTGGGAAAAGCCCCAAAAGGTGGCTTTCCATAAATATCCCAAAAAGCACTTTCACTATTCACGACGACATTTTTCAGCGTCCGTTCGAACTGAAAATATTTATGTGGGCTTAGAACATTTCCAGTACCCACTAAAATAATTTTCAACGCGTTCCGAAACAATTCCCGATTAGTGATTTTCATCTGCGAAAAGCATCTGAAGTGGTTCCGGCAGCTCCGGAGCATATCTAGCTTTTATCCCAGAAAATTCCAGAAAGTTTCCAGAATGACTCTGGCACCCTCCAAGAATTATCAGGCGTGTCCCGAAACCAATTTGACTTAATGGTATATCCCGAAACAACTTTTCGGTGTTACAAAACTATTTCGCTATTCTCTCTCCGGAACTCTTCCATTGTCTCCGAAACTTTTTCGGCAAATTTCTCTCAGACTCCCTGTCTAGTATTCAGCAGATAGATGACCCTTAAGCGTGTGACCCTATAGGTTCGGTGAAGCATAGACATGACCGGAACACTTTCCGATCGATGATCAATATCGGAGCCGTGGACACCCATATTGACCCCTATACCCACACGAATGAATATTCGAGTGAACCTCCAGTTGCCGTGTGTTATTCCTGTTGCTTCGCGATATGTTACAAAGACCCGAGGTGAGATTTACTTGCATCCCCGTGGATCAACAACTTGTCCACTATGCTAGTTACCTCGTTACTGGTTTTGTTCTCTTTTCTCGTTTCCGTGTTCCGGCATCCCTGTGATCAAATCACACTATGTCTGGCCAGACGATTATGGTAACCATGACACCGAGAGGGCCCGAGAATATCTCTCCATCGTCGGAGGAGCAAATCCCAATCTTGAGATATCAAGTTACTTGACATATTTTCCATGAACCCGTAAGCCGCCGTAATAGCCACCCATTTACGGATGACGTTTAACAAACCCCAAAGTTCATGAAGCAAGCATGAAGAAACTCGATACTCTCATGGTCTAAGGAATCATGCAAACGTTAACCATCTTTGTGTTATGTACCATTAACTTGTGACGAATTAATCTCATAGCATAACATCAATCTGGGTCGATTCAACACAAATGTTCTCTTAACATTGTGCCCTCAAAGTTGCTGGCATTGACATGCCCATGATCAGGAAAACAGAACCATCATCCAACACTTGAGCTAGTCTTAGAGGCCAGACTAAGAATACTTCTTACCGTTTATTATTCCACACGTGCATATGAGTCTTCCTCCGAGCCTCTTGTTATTGCAGGCTCGAGAACCATAGCAGTTATAGCATGGAACATAAACATAATTATGAACTTGGAGATAAATAATATCATTTATTATTGCCTCTAGGGCATATCTCCTACACCGGGCCACCGACCGGCGGCTAAGGAGCGGCGGCTTTTATGGCGAGGTCAAGGTGCTTCTCAGCAATGGCATCCAAGGCTTCCAGCCGGTTGAAGAAGGCTAACGTCATAGCGTCCTCACTGGACTTGCGGATATACCTATGTACACGATTCGCTTGTACACATGGATGTGTAGGTCGACGGTTTCTTGTAGGGCGAGGTGCCTCGTGGCGAGGGCGACCTCCAGGTGGACATTCTTCGTGGCGTCGGCGGGCAATCGCAGGGCCACCAGTGCTTGAAAGAGGTTCCGACCATGGAGGCCGATTAGGGTGGCAGGCAATGAGGAGCCCGGGTGCGCGGGCTGGAGGAGTATGGCGATGTCGTCCGCGAGCTTCTTGACGACGGTGAACCTGTTGGTGGTGCGAACGATCATCTGGTCGCACTGAAAGTCGTAGCTGGCGTCGACGGTGGCCATCCCACCAGCCGGTCGCCAACACCGTGTGGAGACGATCCACGATGCCATGCCGCAGGCCGGCGTCGTGGACCATCTGGCACAGCCGCTGGCCGCTCGCGGGCATCGCCGCTATGGGTCTGGAGTGAGCACTTTTGTGCTTATTAGTGTAGGTGCTTAGGCAAATGCTTAGGTGCGTACGATGTGGTAGATGCATTGGAATGGAGGGGCGCCTTTCTATTAGTGCAAACTGCGTTGCATTCACATCATGCTGCCTCTTTTCCCGGTCCTCCTCCCATTACTTCCCTCATATGCATTCACACAATGCTAATTGAAGGAGGATGCATCATTGGCCGTTCAATATTTCGGGAACCGCTACCCTCTCCCTCGTCTGCATTAAAGCCGTATCGGGAACTGCGCCGCCCGCTGTCAAATCAAATAGTACCGCGCCTCTCGCTGCACGCCCGGCTAAACACGCCTCCTCGCCTCCATCTATGCTTAATTACTGAATTTTAGTTGCAAAAATTAGATACTGCTAGAGATTTTTAGCTTCATATTTTGACAAATCGCAGTGTTACAAGGTTGGCAAATGGCAATGTTACTAGATCAACAAATGTCAATCTTTCTAGTTTTACAAATGGCAACAGACCCAATATGACAGATGCAAATCTTACCAAATTGTTTGTAAGTGGTTCACACGGGTCATCCAAAAGAACCGTTTGTGTTCAAGAGATGCACAAATCCTGCTCTCACTTTGCATACGGGTGTTCTATCTAAAACGTTTGCGATCAAGAGCCATTAAAACCTATAGCCATTAAAACCAAGACACGTGGCGTCACGTGAATGGTTAACATGACGCACACGGTTTGAATTATACAAACGTTTGAGATATTAAAGTGGCAGCTATTTTTTCAAAATGCCTTTGTTGGCTGTTATTCGAGTGCGCCTTCTCTCAAAATGGACACGAAAAATACCACAACATGTCGGGTGCCACTCCATGATAGCATGCCAAGTTTCATGAATTTCAGACGAGTCTTGGATTTACTAGAATTTAAAAACCAGGTATCTCAATGTTTGCGGCCGAGTGACGGTGGCAGGGTGTTTGACATTCATTCCCATTTCTTGCATGGGGCCTAAGCATGCACCCAAGGGCAAAGATTTGAATTTTCAACCAATTTATATGCACTCGAGCATGTGCATTTAGTTCAAATTTGAATTATGCATGTAAATGCATTGAAAACTCACTTAATGCATAAAAATGTCCAAACGAACCCTGAAATATCACAAAAAATAACACAACACTCCTGCTATTCTTTGTTGACATGAGAAAATTTTGAAAGCAATAAGAAGCAATGGATATCGTTTTGTCCCCAAAGGTGGGACGTTCCCTATAGAAACCATCATGCTTGTTGTGAGAAGCTCTGGTTTGTGAGAAGCTTAAACCCAAACCTGCCCCAAATGGGACAAAAAATTACCACGACATGTTGATGCCGCTCCATGATACCATGCCAAGTTTCATGAATTTCAGACGAGTTTTGGATTTACTAGAATTTAAATACCATGCATCTCAACATTTTTCCGGCAATCAACGATGCCCTGGTGTTTGAAATTCATTCCCATTTCTTGCATGGGACCTAAGCATGCACCCAAGGACACAGATTTGATTTTTCAACCAATTTATATGCACTAGAGCATGTGCATGTAGTTCAAATTTGAATTATGCACATAAATGCATTGAAAACTCAGTTAATGCATAAAAATGTCCAAACGAACCCCGAAAATCCACAAAAATTGACACAACACTCCTGTTGTTCGATGTTGACACGAGAAAAAATTTGAAAGCAATAAGAGGCAATGGATATCGTTTCGTCCCCAAAGGTGGGACGTGATACGTCTCCAACGTATCTATAATTTTTGATTGTTCCATGCTATTATATTATCTCTTTTGGATGTTTAATGGGCTTTACTATGCACTTTTATATTATTTTTGGGACTAACCTATTAACCCAGAGCCCAGTGCCAGTTTCTGTTTTTCTCCTTGTTTCAGTGTTTCGCAGAAAAAGAATATCAAACGGAGTCCAAACGGAATGAAACCTTCGGGAGAGTTATTTTTGGAACGGAAGCAATCCAGAAGACTTGGAGTATACGTAAAGGAAGCAACAAGGAAGGCACGAGGCAGGGGGGCGCGCCCACCCCCTGGGAGCGCCCTCCACCCTCGTGGGCCCCTCGTGGCTCCCCTGACCGACTTCTTTCGCCTATATATTCCCATATACCCTAAAACCTTCGGGGAACAGAAGAGATCAGGAGTTCTGCCGCCGCAAGCCTCTGTAGACACCAAAAACCAATCGGGGCCCTGTTCCGGCACCCTGCCGGAGGGGGGAACCCTCACCGGTGGCCATCTTCATCATCCCGGCGATCTCCATGACGAGGAGGGAATAGTTCACCCTCGGAGCTGAGGGTATGTACCAGTAGCTATGTGTTTGATCTCTCTCTCTCTCTCGTGTTCTTGATTTGGCACGATCTTGATGTATCGCGAGCTTTGCTATTATAGTTGGATCTTATGATGTTTCTCCCCCTCTACTCTCTTGTAATGGATTGAGTTTTCCCTTTGAAGTTATCTTATCGGATTAAGTCTTTAATGATTTGAGAACACTTGATGTATGTCTTGCATGGGATAACCGTGGTGACAATGGGTTATTCTATTGATTCACTTGATGTATGTTTTGGTGATCAACTTGCGGGTTCCGCCCATGAACCTATGCATAGGGGTTGGCACACGTTTTTGTCTTGACTCTCTGGTAGAAACTTTGGGGCACTCTTTGAAGTACTTTGTGTTGGTTGAATAGATGAATCTGAGATTGTGTGATGCATATCGTATAATCATACCCACAGATACTTGAGGTGACATTGGAGTATCTAGGTGACATTAGGGTTTTGGTTGATGTGTGTCTTAAGGTGTTATTTTACTACGAACTCTAGGGCTGTTTGTGACACTTATAGGAATAGCCCAATGGATTGATCGAAAAGAATAACTTTGAGGTGGTTTCGTACCCTACCATAATCTCTTCGTTTGTTCTCTGCTATTAGTGGCTTTGGAGTGACTCTTTGTTGCATGTTGAGGGATAGTTATGTGATCCAATTATGTTATTATTGTTGAGAGAACTTACACTAGTGAAAGTATGAACCCTGGGCCTTGTTTCCTAGCATTGCAATACCGTTTGTGCTCACTTTTATCATTAGTTACCTTGCTGTTTTTATATTTTCAGATTACAAAAACCTATATCTACTATCCATATTGCACTTGTATCACCATCTCTTCGCCGAACTAGTGCACCTATGCAATTTACCATTGTATTGGGTGTGTTGGGGACACAAGAGACTCTTTGTTATTTGGTTGCAGGGTTGTTTGAGAGAGACCATCTTCAACCTACACCTCCCACGGATTGATAAACCTTAGGTCATCCACTTGAGGGAAATTTGCTACTGTCCTACAAACCTCTGCACTTGGAGGCCCAACAACGTCTACAAGAAGAAGGTTGCGTAGTAGACATCAAGCTCTTTTCTGGCGCCGTTGCCGGGGAGGCTAGGTAAGCGGCACTCACACCCTGTCAACTAAGCTCTTTTCTGGCGCCGTTGCCGGGGAGGTGAGTGCTTGAAGGTATATCTTTAGATCTTGCAATCGAATCTTTTTGTTTCTTGTTTTATCACTAGTTTAGTCTATAAAAGAAAACTACAAAAAAATGGAATTAAGGGTGCCTGATATGCTTCATCTTTTTAATGTCTTTCGTGAAAATGATGGAAAGGAAAATTGTGCTCAAGTGCTAGAAGAAGAATGCATTAGAATGTTTGGCACTAAATATGTGAATGATGAGCATGATTGCAATGTTGTTAGTATGAATTCTTTGAATACCCATGATGCTAATGATATGCAAGGCCACAAACTTGGGGATGCTATGTTTGATGAAGATGATATTTTTAGCCTCCCAAGTTTTGATGAGCAAATTTATTATGATGATCGCATGCCTCCTATTTATGATGATTATTGTGATGACACGTATGCTATAAAGAATAAAGATAACCATGAAAATTGTCATCATGATTTTAATTTTCAATTGGATTATGCCTCACATGATAGTTATTTTGTTGAGTTTGCTCCCACTACTTTCCGTGAGAAGAAATTTGCTTATGTGGAGAGTAATAGAAATTCTATGCTTGTAGATCATGAAAAGAATGCTTTAGGTGCTGGTTATATTGTTGAATTCATTCATGATGCTACTGAAAATTATTATGAGGGAGGAATATATGCTTGTAGGAATTACAATAATATCAAGTTTCCTCTCTATGTGCTTAAAGTTTTGAAGTTATGCTTGTTTAGCCTTCCTATGCTAGTTGATTATTGTTCCCATAAGTTGTTTACTCACAAAATCCCTATGCATAGGAAGTGGGTTGGAATTAAATGTGCTAGTCATATTCTTCATGATGCTCTCTTTATGTTTCATTCTTATCTTTTATGCGAGCATCATTGAAATCATCATGCCTAGCTAGGGGCGTTAAACGTTAGCGCTTGTTGGGAGGCAACCCAATTTTATTTTTATTTCTTGCTTTTTGGTTCTGTTTAGTAATAAATATTTGATCTATCCTCTGGTTAGATGTGGTTTTATGTTTTAATTACTGTTTGTGCCAAGTAAGACCTATAGGATCTTCTTGGATGATAATTATTTGATCTTGCTGAAAATTCCAGAAACTTTCTGTTCACGAAAACAATTGTTTAAAATCACCAGAACGTGATAAATACTGATTCCAATTGCATAATATCAATAATCAAATTTTCTAGGCCTTCCTATTTTGGTAGATTTTTCTGAGTTCCAGAAGTTTGCGTTAGTTACAGATTACTACAGACTGTTCTGTTTTTGACAGATTCTGTTTTTCGTGTGTTGTTTGCTTATTTTGATGACTCTATGGCTAGTAAAATAGTTTATAAACCATAGAGAAGTTGGAATACAGTAGATTTAACACCAATACAAATAAAGAATAAGTTCATTACAGTACCTTGAAGTGGTGTTTTGTTTTCTTTCGCTAACGGAGCTCACGAGATTTTCTGTTAAGTTTTGTGTTGTGAAGTTTTCAAGTTTTTGGGTAAAGATTCGATGGACTACAGAATAAGGAGTGGTAAGAGCCTAAGCTTGGGGATGCCCAAGGCACCCCAAGGTAATATTCAATAACAACCAAGAGCCTAAGTTTGGGGATGCCCCAGGTGGCATCCCCTCTTTCGTCTTCGTTCATCGGTAACTTTACTTGGAGCTATATTTTTATTCACCACATGATATGTGTTTTGCTTGGAGCGTCATTTTATTTTATTTTGTTTTGCTTGCTGTTTGAATAAAATACCAAGATCTGAAATTCTTAAATGTTAGAGAGTCTTCACATAGTTGCATAATTATTGAACTACTCATTGATCTTCACTTATATCTTTCGTAGTAGTTTGTCGTTTGCTCTAGTGCTTCACTTATATCTTTTAGAGCACAATGGTGGTTTTATTTTGAAGAAATAGATGAACTCTCGTGCTTCACTTATATTATTTTGAGAGTCCTAAACAGCATGGTAATTTTCTTTGGTTATGAATTTAGTCCTAATATGATGGGCATCCAAGATGGGTATAATAAAAACTTTCATATAAAGTGCATTGAATACTATGAAAAGTTTGATTCTTTATGATTGTTTGAGATATGAAGATGGTGATATTAGAGTCATGCTAGTGGAGTAGTTGTGAATTTGAGAAATACTTGTTCTAAAGTTTGTGATTCCCGTAGCATGCACGTATGGTGAACCGTTATGTGATGAAGTCGGAGCATGATTTATTTATTGATTGTCCTCCTTATGAGTGGCGGTCGGGGACGAGCAATGGTCTTTTCCTACCAATCTATCCCCCTAGGAGCATGCGCGTAGTACTTCGTTTTGATAACTAATAAATTTTTGCAATAAGTATATGAGTTCTTTATGACTAATGTTGAGTCCATGGATTATACGCACTCTCACCCTTCCACCATTGCTAGCCTCTCTTATACCGCGCACCTTTCGCCGGGTATCATACACCCACCATATACCTTCCTCAAAACAGCCACCATACCTACCTATTATGGAATTTCCATAGCCATTCTGAGATATATTGCCATGCAACTATCCACCGTTCCGTTTATTATGACACGCTCCATCATTGTCATATTGCTCTGCATGATCATGTAGTTGACATTGTATTTTTGGCAAAGCCACCGTTCATAATTCTTTCATACATGTCACTCATGAGTCATTGCACATCCGGTACACCGCTGGAGGCATTCATATAGAGTCATATCTTGTTCTAAGTATTGAGTTGTAATTCTTGAGTTGTAAGTAAATAAAAGTGTGATGATCATCATTATTAGAGCATTGTCCCAGTGAGGAAAGGATGATGGAGACTATGTCCCCCACAAGTCGGGATGAGACTCCGGAGTAAAAAAAAGAGGCCATAAAAAAAGAGAAAAGGCCCAAATAAAAAAATAAAAAAATGAGAGAAAAAGAGAGAAGGGACAATGCTACTATCCTTTTACCACACTTGTGCTTCAAAGTAGCACCATAATCTTCATGACAGAGAGTCTCCTATGTTGTCACTTTCATATACTAGTGGGAATTTTACATTATAGAACTTGGCTTGTATATTCCAATGATGGGCTTCCTCAAAATGCCCTAGGTCTTCGTGAGCAAGCGAGTTGGATGCACACCCACTTAGTTTCTTGTTGAGCTTTCATACACTTATAGCTCTAGTGCATCCGTTGCATGGCAATCCCTACTCACTCGCATTGATATCTATTGATGGGCATCTCCATAGCCTGTTGATACGCCTAGTTGATGTGAGACTATCTTTCTCCTTTTTGTCTTCTCCACAACCACCATTCTAATCCACCTATAGTGCTATGTCCATGGCTCACGCTCATGTATTGCGTGAAGATTGAAAAAGTTTGAGAACATCAAAAGTATGAAACAATTGCTTGGCTTGTCATCGGGGTTGTGCATGATTTAAATATTTTGTGTGGTGAAGATAGAGCATAGCCAGACTATATGATTTTGTAGGGATAACTTTCTTTGGCCACGTTATTTTGAGAAGACATGATTGCTTTGTTAGTATGCTTGAAGTATTATTGTTTTCCTGTCGATATTAAACTTTTGTTTTGAATCTTATGGATCTGAATATTCTTGCCACAATAAAGAAGATTACTTGGATAAATATGTTAGGTAGCATTCCACATCAAAAATTCTGTTTTTATCATTTACCTACTCGAGGACGAGCAGGAATTAAGCTTGGGGATGCTGATACGTCTCCAACGTATCTATAATTTTTGATTGTTCCATGCTATTATATTATCTCTTTTGGATGTTTAATGGGCTTTACTATGCACTTTTATATTATTTTTGGGACTAACCTATTAACCCAGAGCCCAGTGCCAGTTTCTGTTTTTCTCCTTGTTTCAGTGTTTCACAGAAAAGGAATATCAAACGGAGTCCAAACGGAATGAAACCTTCGGGAGAGTTATTTTTGGAACGGAAGCAATCCAGAAGACTTGGAGTATACGTAAGGGAAGCAACAAGGAAGGCACGAGGCAGGGGGGCGCGCCCTCCACCCTCGTGGGCCCCTCGTGGCTCCCCTGACCGACTTCTTTCGCCTATATATTCCCATATACCCTAAAACCTTCGGGGAACAGAAGAGATCGGGAGTTCCGCCGCCGCAAGCCTCTGTAGCCACCAAAAACCAATCGGGGCCCTGTTCCGGCACCCTGCTGGAGGGGGGAACCCTCACCGGTGGCCATCTTCATCATCCCGGCGCTCTCCATGACGAGGAGGGAATAGTTCACCCTCGGGGCTGAGGGTATGTACCAGTAGCTATGTGTTTGATCTCTCTCTCTCTCTCGTGTTCTTGATTTGGCACGATCTTGATGTATCGCGAGCTTCGCTATTATAGTTGGATCTTATGATGTTTCTCCCCCTCTATTCTCTTGTAATGGATTGAGTTTTCCCTTTGAAGTTATCTTATCGGATTGAGTCTTTAATGATTTGAGAACACTTGATGTATGTCTTGCGTGGGATAACCGTGGTGACAATGGGTTATTCTATTGATTCACTTGATGTATGTTTTGGTGATCAACTTGCGGGTTCCGCCCATGAACCTATGCATAGGGGTTGGCACACGTTTTCGTCTTGACTCTCTGGTAGAAACTTTGGGGCACTCTTTGAAGTACTTTGTGTTGGTTGAATAGATGAATCTGAGATTGTGTGATGCATATCGTATAATCATACCCACGGATACTTGAGGTGACATTGGAGTATCTAGGTGACATTAGGGTTTTGGTTGATGTGTGTCTGAAGGTGTTATTTTACTACGAACTCTAGGGCTGTTTGTGACACTTATAGGAATAGCCCAATGGATTGATCGAAAAGAATAACTTTGAGGTGGTTTCGTACCCTACCATAATCTCTTCGTTTGTTCTCTGCTATTAGTGGCTTTGGAGTGACTCTTTGTTGCATGTTGAGGGATAGTTATGTGATCCAATTATGTTATTATTGTTGAGAAAACTTACACTAGTGAAAGTATGAACCCTAGGCCTTGTTTCCTAGCATTGCAATACCGTTTGTGCTCACTTTTATCATTAGTTACCTTGCTGTTTTTATATTTTTAGATTACAAAAACCTATATCTACTATCCATATTGCACTTGTATCACCATCTCTTCGCCGAACTAGTGCACCTATACAATTTACCATTGTATTGGGTGTGTTGGGGATACAAGAGACTCTTAGTTATTTGGTTGCAGGGTTGTTTGAGAGAGACCATCTTCAACCTACGCCTCCCACGGATTGATAAACCTTAGGTCATCCACTTGATGGAAATTTGCTACTGTCCTACAAACCTCTGCACTTGGAGGCCCAACAAAGTCTACAAGAAGAAGGCTGCGTAGTAGACATCAGGACGTTCCCTATCGAAACCATCATGCTTGTTGTGAGAAGCTCTGATTTGTGAGAAGCTTATACCCAAACCTGCCCCAAATGGGACAAAAAATTTACCACGGCATGTTGATGCTGCTCCATGAGAGCATGCCAAGTTTCATGAATTTCAGACAAGTTTTGGATTTACTAGAATTTAAAAACCAGGTATCTCAATGTTTGCGGCCGAGTGACGGTGGCAGGGTGTTTGACATTCATTCCCATTTCTTGCATGGGACCTAAGCATGCACCCAAGGACAAAGATTTGATTTTTCAACCAATTTATATGCACTGGAGCATGTGCATGTAGTTCTAATTTGAATTATGCACATAAATGCATTGAAAATTCACTTAATGCATAAAAATGTCCAAACGAACCCCGAATAATTCCAATTCTTTTATGACACACATATAGTTGCATGTTCACTGTAGATAAAAGGTCTAGAAATTCAAACACCGTCCATGGCCGCTGTGACCCCATTATGTAATTCAAATCAAGACGAAAAATCAAGTAGATCCCACACAATTTTTTATAACCAACCGTGTGAGATGCAGCACAAAATATCTTGGAGCACCGTCAGAGTATAGTACACATACGGCTTACGCGAGAAGGTGCGACGACACAGTCCACAGCCCGCTCTGAATAAGGACCGTGTCTGATGACACTTTGCGCGCCAGTTTTTTCGCTGAAGCGATTCCAAATTTTCGGCTTCCACGGAAATATCTACCTCCCTGCCCCCTCCCCCTTACCAAAAGCCACATTTCCCCTGTTTCCGCCTTCCTTTCCAAGTTGAAACCTTCACTCCTTCCTTGCAGCGCCACCTCCTCGCCAGCGACCCTCCTTCACGCTGCTTGGCCTCGCCTATCCATCAGGTAATCCACAGCCGACCCCCATCCTCCTCCTCCTTCCACATCCCACATGCCCCGACCGCCGGCGCGAGCGCGACACCTTCCACCCAAATCACCGACCCCTCCACCAAATAAGCGCCGGCCTAAGCCGTGGTGCACGCAGTATAGCTAGGATCTCAAGGAGCATTTGGCAGCAGAGAAGCAAATCGCGACCGCACGCGCGGATGAGGTCGCGATGGCTGCCATTCGTGTCGACCCCCAGATCTTGGAGGAGCACCTCGCCGTCGAGGCCACTGTTGATGCCTCGCGCGCCGATGCCGCGACGCGGTTGGCTGCTTTAAATGACAGTTTGTGGCATTTTCTCGAGGCCACCGTCGGTGCCTTCGACGAAGACTACGAGGTGTTTTCTCAGCGTGCACGTGCTTACCTCATCTCGAGAGCCAGCAGGTTGGTGCCCGGAGCGGCTCAGGAACCTCACCACTACAACGAGGGCACCCACGATGCGGAGGCCTCGCCCTCTTCCATGTCCAAGGAGCCAATCGTCATCGATATCTCCGACAATGAGGAGTAGCTTGTCTTATTAGCTCACTATAAGGACCCATGTTCAGTTTGCTAGCTACTGCCTTTCCTTAACAAATTCTAGTGGATTGTGTTATCTACTTTTACCATGCAATCCTCTACTATAGTGTATATGTTCTATATGTCGTGCAATGTGGTGTTCAGTTAACTGCTTGGTTGAATTCTGCAAATGTGATGTTCAATTCTTCAGGGTGCAATATTTCCAAGTCGTTAAGCATGCTTGGTTTGGTTAACTGTCTGATCTTCTATTACGAGTATGTTATATTGTGCAATGTAGTGCTCAGTTAACGTTTGGTTCATTTGTTGTGGTGTTTAGTTAACTGCTTGGTTCAATTCTGCAATGCGATGTTCAATTGTTGTGGCTGCATTCTGTTATTGTATACCATGTGAGAAATAAATCAAATTTGGCTGTACTGAATACATGATAAACAAATACAATTGCTATATTTCCAAGTTGTTAAGCATGCTTGGTTTGGTTAACTTTCTAATCTTCTATTAGGAGTATGTTATATTGTGCAATGTGGTGCTCAGTTAACGTTTGATTCACTTGTTGTGGTGTTTAGTTAACTGCTTGGTTCAATTCTGCAATGCGATGTTCAATTGTTGTGGCTGCATTCTGTTATTGTATACCATGTGAGAAATAAATCAAATTTGGTTGTACTAAATACATGAGAAACAAATACAATTGCTATATTTCCAAGTTGTTAAGCATGCTTGGTTTGGTTAACTGTCTGGTCTTCTATTAGGAGTATGTTATATTGTGCAATGTGGTGTTCAGTTAACGTTTGGTTCATTTGTTGTGGTGTTTAGTTAACTGCTTGGTTCAATTCTGCAATGCGATGTTCAATTGTTGTGGCTGCATTCTGTTATTGTATACCATGTGAGGAATAAATCGAATTTGGCTGCACTTAATACATGAGAAACATATACAAGTGCTATATTTCCTAGTTCTTAATCATGCTTGGTTTGGATAAATGGGTTTTCTATGTTGCTTGAATTAATCTAATGAAGCTGCAATGTGCTTATTTATCATCAACATATTTTATTGATAGCATGCGAACACTTACTTAACCTGATGAATAACTACCTTATATGTGTTGCAGGGAAACAATGGGAAGCACTGAGGTTTACAAGATGGTACTAACTATTATACCTTGCCTTTTTTTATTCCTTTGCCCCATTTCCAATATAGAGAAGATATTTATGCACATCCTTGTTTTCAGGGTTCACTGATGATTGCCTCTCAAACCACCTCTGTGGTCAGGAGGCGAGGAAAGTTTTCATACAACACCCACGGTTCAATATTGAAGTGTTCCTGAAGAGGTCGAAGGATGGACGGTCAATCATCCACAGGCACTGGCCTAAAGTTGCAAAGACCTTCAACATGAATGAAGGCTCAATATTTGCCTTCCGCTTCAGCAGTTTTCCAGATGAGATGCATCTCTCTATGTACCGTCTATGATGCTAATTTTGAAAGGTTCTAGATGTTGCATGTGAAACTTGCTGCTGGTGCAGTCGTGTAATGGGGTAGCTGAGTGCTGAAGCTATATCATGTTGTACTCCGATGTATTTCAATTCTGAAATCCTGCTTCCTTAATATGGAAATGGAATATATTATGTGCTTAATATGAATGTCAATTAGATTAGTAAATTATTAATAATAGGGCAATTAGCCCGCTAATGGGCCAATTTGCTTACTAATTGGGTTTTCCTATTGCAAACGGTTATTGAGAAAACACCGTGGGTGATGACCTCAGGCAACACACACAGTTTCTAGGAATAAATCGTGTTGGATCAATGAACAATCACACACGACATTCTCTTGAAAATTGTTTGCGTTACGCCACCTTGCGCAAACGTTTTCCTTGGAGTGACTGTGTGGGATGTATATACGAACAAAAACGTTTAGCGGTGACTGACTGTGTGGGATGTACTTACGACCGGAAATGATTTTGCCTGTATAATTGTATTTTTTTAGCACTACTGTACGTATTTCTGTATTTGAGTGCTCGCCGGTCGCACACGACCTCATTTTGCCGAGCGTCTGTGCCAGGAGGGCATATCCCCGACGGTTTCTGGGTCGTGTGGGAAGTACCCCCCCCCTATCGCCCACACTCACTAGGTGATGGTTCCGAATGCCGTCGCGGAAAGGGGTTAAAAACCGGTTGTATAGCACCGACGTGTACCAGTGACTCCTCATTGAAAGCTTTGTTAGGAGAACAAAGATAATATCATCAACATATAGTTGGCATACAAACAACTCCCCTTTGACCTTCTTAGTAAAAAGAGTGGGGTCTATTTTCCCAATTTCAAACCCACGATCTTGTAACAACTCGGTAAGCTGCTTATACCACACACGTGGGGCTTGTTTAAGGCCATAGAGTGCCTTATCGAGTTGGTACACATGATTGGGGAACTCGGGATCCTCAAACCCCGGGGGTTGTTTGACATACACCAAATCATTAATAGGACCATTAAGAAAAGTACTCTTCACATCCATTTGTTGCAACTTGAAGTTATGATGAGAAGCATAAGCAATCAACAAGCAAATAGATTTAAGGCGAGCAACGAGTGCAAAGGTTTCACCGTAGTCGATACCCTCGACTTGGGAGTAGCCTTGTGCCACAAAATGAGCCTTGTTACGAATGATAATCCCGTGAGCATCTTGCTTGTTCTTGAATATCCATTTGATTCAAATAACATTATGGTTCTCCTTTGGCCTGGGCACCAATCTCCACACCTTGTTGCGCTCGAAGTTGTTGAGTTCTTCATGCATGGCATTAAGCCAATCCGGATCCTCGAGCGCCTCATAGACCTTTTGGGGTTCAACACAAGAAACAAACGCGTGATGTTCATAATAGTTTGCTAATTGTCTATGAGTGCTTACCCCCTTTCTTAAGCTTCCAAGCACATTCTTCATGATATGATATTTGGTAGTGAGCTTGGATGCAATCTTGGCAGCACGACGCTCCAATTCCTCCTCAAGAGAGAGTTGAGGAGCGGTAACTTGATCATCGTCTTGAGCTTGATCTTGATCTTGAGCTTGCTCTTGATCTTGAACTTGCTCGGTGGTAAGAAATTGAACTTGGCCATCACTTGGTGGTTCACCACCATCTTGAGGTTGATCTTGCCCTTGGTCTTGTTCATTTGGTTGAGGGCCTTCACTTTGTTCTTCGGAAGCGTGTGGGTCTTGGGTTGGTGATGGTTCCACTTGAGTGGAACATTGTCCTTCTCCTTCGGCCACAAGGGGTTCCTCAATGGGTAGGATATAGCCAACACCCATTCTTCTTATGGCTTGGGGAGGAATTTCATCACCTACATCACAAGTACCACTTTGCTCCACTTGGGAGCCATTATTCTCATCAAACTCCATGTTACACATCTCCTCAATGAGTCTGGTGGACTTGTTGAGGACATGGTAAGCATGAGAGTTTGTAGCATAACCAACAAATATGCCCTCATGAGCTCTAGCCTCAAATTTAGAAAAACGAACACCTTTCTTGAGAATGAAACACTTACAACCGAACACCCAGAAGTACTTGAGGTTGGGCTTGTTGCCGGTGAGTATCTCATATGGAGTCTTGTTCAAGCCTTTGCGGAGATAGAGCCGATTGGATGTGTGACAAGCGGTGTTGATGGCTTCGGCACAAAAGTTGTATGGAGACTTGAACTCCGCCATCATGGTTCTTGCCGCATCCATCAAAGTCCAGTTCTTTCTCTCCGCTACACCATTTTGTTGAGGGGTGTAAGGTGCGGACTATTGATGCTTGATCCCCTCATCACTAAGAAACTCATCCAAGGTGTAGTTCTTGAACTCGGTGCCGTTGTCACTTCTTATCGTCAAGATCTTTGCATTGTGTTGACGTTGAGCTTCATTTGCAAAGTCGATGACGGTTGTTGGGTCTCACTCTTCCTATTGAAGAAATATACCCATGTGTATCTTGAATAATCATCCACAATCACCAAGCAATACTTTCTACCCCCGAGACTATCAAAGGATGGAGGCCCAAAGAGATCCATGTGAAGGAGCTCCAAGGGCCTCTTCGAGTAGATGATAGTCGAGGGAGGGTGAGCCTTCTCATGTAGCTTTCCTTCGATACAAGCACTGCAAGCACAATCTTTGGCAAAACTAACATTTGTTAGTCCATGGACATGGTCCCCCTTGAGAAGACTTTGCAAAGATCTCATATTGACGTGGGCTAAATGGCGATGCCAAAGCCATTCCACGTCAACTTTAGCCATTAGGCATATCGCGGTCTTAGTGGGTCGCTCTGAAAAGTTAATCACATAAAGACCGTTTTTGACATGCCCAACAAAGGCTACTTTAAGAGTCTTGCTCCACAAGAGGGCCACGGTATCAATATCAAAGAAGGTGGCAAAGCCCATGAGTGCAAGTTGACGAACGGAAAGTAAATTGTATGCAAGGGACTCAACAAGCATGACTTTCTCGATCGTGAGATCATGAGAAATGACAACCTTGCCAAGACCCAATACCTTAGAAGATGAAGCATCACCCCATTCGACATTGGTGGGCATAGATGAAACTTTGTGCACGTCCACCACCAAGTCCTTGCTTCCGGTCATATGATTTGTGGCTCCACTATCGAGCAACCATGATCTCCCACTGGAAGCAAACACCTACAAGAGATCAATGCTTGGTTTTAGGTACCCATCTTGTAAAGGGTCCTTTGATGTTAGCAACAAGGGTCTTAGGAACCCAAATAGACTATTCAATGTACTCGTAAGAAGAACCAACAAATTTGGCATAAACATGCCCATCACTAGCACGGCATAACACATAAAGAAGGGTTAAAGTCGCCGGCTTTGTTGGAAGGGGTGGCATTGCCCTTCTTGACACCACCACCCTTCCCATTGTTCTTCTTCTCCTTAGAAGCACCCTCTCCCTCCTTCACAAAAGTTTGCTTGAGAGGAGGAGGTCGTTTGGCCTTGTCATTCTTCTTCTTATTCTTGGACTTGGGTGTAAACCCAATCCTCTCCTTGCCCACAACTTCCTTTTGATTGCTCAAAAGGTCGTTGAGGTTCTTCTCACCTTGTATGCAAGACACAAGGCCTTTCTCAAGTTGCTCCTTCAACTTGGCATTCTCCTCCACAAGATGCACATGCTCACAACACGGGTTAGTAGCATTTGCATTATCAATTAAAACCATATGAGGAAATGTGGCTTTCTCCTTGGTTAGCTTCACTTGGAGTTGATCATGAGACTCTTTGAGGCTAGCATGAGCACTTTTCAAGGCCTTGTGAGCCTTGTCAAGTATATCAAACTACTCCTTGAGTCTAGCATGGTCAACCCCAAGTTTGGCCTTCTCGGATGTGAGCACACGAGATACAACAAGAGCATGATCAAGATCTTTCTTTAACTTAGCATGATCATCATTGTGTGACTCCTCAAGAGCCAAACGATGACCATGCTCTTCCTCAAGCGCATTAGAGAGGTCTGATATCTCATCAGCATAGTCACGACTATGCCCTTCCATCTTAGAGATGGTTTCGTCGTGAGCCTCGATCATGTCATTGGCTTCACCAAGTTGTTCCAAAAGAGCAACAAAGTGCTTCTTGGATTTACCCTTCAGCTTACTCATAAAAGACTCAAATTCATTTTCTTCCTCCTTCGTCCCCTCACTTTCATCAATGCAATCCGTCAAGGAAGGATTAGTAATGATGGTAGTTTTGATGTTGGGGGTTACCTTGTTGGTGGCTTTGTCCATGAGTCACTTGGCGGTGATGTTCTCGTTTGGTGAGTCAAAGAGGGACACCCGTGGAGTTGTTGCAATGGCAACGGAGGCCACGGCAACCGTCTCACCGTCTTCATCATCATCATCATCCTCATTATACTCTTCTTGTGCCACCAACCCCTTGGGAGGAGTCTTCTTGGTGAAGTTGTTCTTGCTGGGGAAGGACTTGGCCTTGTCTTTTCGGATAAGCTTGTCACCATTGTCTTCCCTCTTCTCGTACGGGCACTCCGCAACAAAGTGGCTCACGTTGCCACAATTATAGCATGTCCTCACACGTTGCTTGACCTTGGCGCCACTTGAGTTGTTCTTGTTGAAGTTGGGCCTTGAGTTCTTCTTGCTCCAAAATTGCCGTGAAGCGAGAGCCATGTGCTCATGATAAGCATATTTGGTATCTTCGGGGCAACACTCCTCTTCTTCCTCTTCACCCTCTTCTTCCACACTAGCCTTGGCCTTCAAAGCAAGGTTGGGCTTCTTTGATCGTTGAGATCGCAACACTGCATTGTCGGCGGTCTTGTCCAAGATCCTCATAGCAACAAACTCATCCAACACTTCACTTGAGGACAAGGCGTGAAAGTCCGGCCTTTGACAGATGACGGATGACATGGCCTTATGGTAGGGCATCATGGCCTTGAGAAACTTGCGCTTGATCCAATTGTCATATGTATCCTTGCTCCCGTGATCTCGGAGTGAGACTGCGAGAGTGGTCAATCCCCGGTGAAGCTCACGAGGTTCTTCATCTTCATTCATCACAAACTCATAGGCTTCATTTTGCACCACTTCAAAGTTAGAGCGTTGAATGCTTGTGCTTCCCTCGTAAATGGAAACAACATGTTGCCATGCTTCCTTGGCCACGGTGAAAGGTCGGAGGTGTGCAATATCTTCGGGAGGAATTGCTTCTTGGAGAATGAAGAGAGCGGACTCGTTGAATTGATGGTCCACGGCTTCTCTAGGAATGAAGTTGCTTGGGTCGTGCGGGTAGAAACCTTGCTCAATAATTCTCCAAAGATTAGTAGAACTATGATTTAAATGATGTTTAAAGCGATACACCCAAGAGGCAAAATCCTCATTTTTCACAAGCTTAGGAGGAGGACCAACATGATTCATATGCGTGGAGGGAACCGGTCCTCCATAAGTAAGTGGAGGTTCAACATGGGCAAAGATGCCATTCCCACTTCTACCACTAGTCAAAGGTACTTGATCACTAGTAGTTTCCCCCTTGTTGGAGTTAGCATCCGTCACCTTGTTAGTGGGATCGACCACTTCCAACGGTGCGGTGGAAAGATTAATGCCTTCAAGATATTCCTTGAACATGCCTTTAACCTCGGCCGTCAAGGAGGTTTTCAATGTGTCCAAAGCCGCATTGAATTCATCACGAGAAACCGCGGAACCCCCATCGGCCGCGGACAAGGTGGGACTCGCACCGGGGTGCTCCTCCACCTCGTCCGTGGTGTCAACCATACTCTTCGGACAGCAAAGTCCTTAATAAAGAGACGATGCTCTGTTACAATTGAAAGGATCGATATGGTTGACTAGAGGGGGGTGAATAGGCAACTAACAATTTTTATCTTTTCTTGACCAAATTAAATTTAGCATCAAAATAGGTTGTCTAGATGTGCAACTAGGTGAGCAACCTATATGATGCAACAACAATAAGCACACAAGCAAGCAAGGGATACAACACAATAAAAGCTTGCACAAGTAAAGGTAAGAGATAACCAAGAGTGGAGCCGGTGGAGACGAGGATGTGTTACCGAAGTACCTTCCCTTTGAGTGGAAGTACATCTCCGTTGGAGCGGTGTGGAGGCACAATGCTCCCCAAGAATCTACTAGGGCCACCGTATTCTCCTCACGCCCTCACACAATGCGAGATGCCGTGATTCCACTATTGGTGCCCTTGAAGGGCGGCGACCGAACCTTTGCAAACAAGGTTGGGACTCTCTCCACAACCGAATTGGAGGCTCCCAACGAAACCACAGAGCTTCACCACAATGGAATATGGCTCCGAGGTGACCTCAACCGTCTAGGGTGCTCAAACACCCAAGAGTAATAAGATCCGCAAGGGATTAGTGGAGGGAATCAAATTTCCCTTGGTGGAATGTAGATCGGGGCCTTCTCAACCAATCCCTAGAAAATCAACAAGTTTGATTGGCTAGGGAGAGAGATCGGGCAAGAATGAGATTTTGAAAGGCAATGGAGCTTGGGGAAGAGGTCAACCCTAGGAAGAAGAAGACCCCCCCTCCTTATATAGGGGAACCAAAATCCAACCGTTTTCTGCCCAGGCCCGCAGCTAAGCGGTACTACCGCTCCTAGGAGCGGTACTACTCCGCACAAGCCTAAAAATACACAGTGTATCTACGGTAGTGCCAGTGGCAGCGGTAGTAGAAGGTGCCAGGGGCGGCAGTACCGTGCGGAGCAGTACTACCGTCCTAGTGCCGCTCTACTACCGCTAGAAGCAAAGTGGGAACATAACCTTGCACCGAGGAAAACCCCACAAGCGGTAGTGGAGATGGTAGTACGGGCTGTAATACCACCGGAGTGGTACTACCGCGCCACTACTGCCCTACTACCGTGAATTACAGACCGACAACCGAATGTTGCACGCTCGGGGAAACCCTAAGCGGTAGTGCTACGAAAGTACCCAACGATACTACCGTGGGCACTAGCGGTACTACTGCTAGCAAGATGCTGAAAACACCACAGAAAACATGGAAAATCTCCAGAGAAGGGAAAGGAGGCTGTGGGTGCATATGGGGCTGTGTACGTGTTGATTCCACCCATACCTTTCCAAAGCGGACCCCCTCTTAATAGTACGGCTTTCCTACGACTCAAATCCACCGAAAAGAAACGTAGAGAACCGCCGTCTTCGATAGGCTCCGAGGGGCATCGAATCGTCTAGTGCCTAGACATGAGATATCTGAAATGCTCAATGCACACGATTAGTCCGCAAATGCATTGTCATCAATCATCAAAACCACTTAGGAAGAAATATGCCCTTACATTGGCTACACTATTAACCTTGCATACCAAATATAGGTCACTTGCAATAAAATTATGTCACTATTGCTCCATGAAGGAGTGATGACCTTCCCATAGGTCACTTGCAAGGAGTGTGGAAAGCCCTTCGACATCGCCTTTGTCTTGCTTTGGCTGCATCCATTGAGAAAGCAAGAGGTCGCGTGGGAATGAAGAAAGTGACGTGATTTCTTTCAAGTTTTTCTTCTTCTTCATTTTCCTTTTTTAATTTTGGTTTCTTGGGTTTACAAGTTTTTTTTAAAATATTTTTTCTCGTGTATTGCTCAGCATGCTCTCGTGGACAACACATGTGTGCCCCCTCACATAGCGCACCTGTGCTCCTTATGTTCCTATGTGCAACACATATGTGCTCACACCCGAAGCACACATGCCACGCTCTCACAGATAGTGCATGTGTGCTCCCCACAGGTGGAGCACAAGCAACCCAGAAAAGAAGATAAGGGAGCCATCTCCGCATGAAATACACATGTGCTCCCACAGGCAGCACAAGTGTACTCCCTGCAATGGAGCAGAACTAAACCATAGAAAAGGAAAAAAAAGAGGTGTGCTTACATCAGCAACACATGCGTGCTCCCTGCGGTAGAGCACAACCATAACAAAGAAAGTAAGCACGCTCTAGCTGGCAGCACATGTGTGCTCCGTGCGGGTGGAGCACATCGAAACGAGAAAGAGAAAAAAGAAAAGAAATGAAAGATGTGCTCCCGCACGAAGCACACATGGGCAATGCAGGCGCACTCCTCATGGCCCAGCACATCCAACCACCCAAAGGGGAAAATGAAAAGAAGGAAATACATGCGGTTATCTCTCCTTCCACCACATGTTGAACACGGAGCGCACCCAAGACCCGATGGAAGGTATCAAGGCCGTACAAGGAAAACCCAGCGAACCGAACACCGGAAAAGTAGGATCGGATCGCACGAGGCGACCAGGAGGCGACGAGGCCCTTGCGCGCCGCCGGTGACGCCTCCGGTTCCCTCTCTCTCCATCGGCCGCTCCGGCGGCGGGAGGGAGGGGGAACCTCGGGTCTGTTCGCTAGGTGGGTGTGTAGTAGGGTTAGGGTTGAGGAAGACGCTGCCGAGGCCGTTGCGGTGGTGTCGCGTCGGAATAAGTTTCTCCGGGCTCCGTTCGCGGTCAGGCGAGGCTTTTGCCTTTGTCTAGGAGCCAGCGGAGTTGGGGATCCCCGGGTCTCGTCGAGGTCGTGGGCTTTGGTGGCTGGAGGTCCATCGGCACTGGCCGTCTGGGTCCTTAGATGGGCGATGGATTCAGGGAGACGGAGACCCTTCTTCTTCCTTGTTGGTATGATTTGCTGCTGCTGTTCTTCTCCTTCCTCTGTGCTGATGCTGGTGGGAGATCCTGCTTTGTCCGGGCGGATGGCCCGGCCGCGGTGCTGGATCGGTCGGATGACTCGAGTTCTCTTCCCTCCGGAAGGGACACTTTTCGCGGTACTCAAAGCCAAAGATGGCGACGACTGTTGCAGGTGTGTTGGATTGATGCCCATGCCCTGTCAGCGCTGGTGTCAAGAAAAGAGGAAGCAGCATGGCGGCAATTGTACCGTGGTCGAAGATGATGACCTACTTGCGACTGGTTGCAGATCCTTCTGCTGCAGGGGTCTTCTCTCAAGATTCAGGGATGATGACACAAGGCTCCGGAGATCTTCCTGTGTTATGGTTGTCTTAGGGTACTTTAGGTGTTCATGGTCCTTTGTGTTTGCGTTTCAGTGTGCTTGTAAGGGTCAACTTCTTTGTACTGATTGAATGAAAAAATTCTTTAAAAAAAAAAGACCCGGTGGAAGGTACCTCTTGACCAGTGATTTTCCTTTTTTTTCTTATAAGTTTATTTAGGGGTCTTTCTTATAAGTTTGAACTAGCGATTCAATTCGTTTCTCTGCAATGAAACCGTAACCGTGTGTGTTTGCCACAAACGGGCTTGTTTGCAGGTCCAGGAGGCCCATGCTGGCCGCACATCCGGCGTGCCACACTCCCACTAGCGATACCTCCGCTCCCTTCCCCCACAGCTCCAGTCTTCACTCTCTCCAGCAAGCGCTAGCTACTCTCCCCCGTCCCCCACCCGCCGATAAACCCTAGCTAGCTTCTCCCCGGACCCGCCGGCCTCTCCCCGACGCCGGTGCGCCGGCCGCCAGGTGAGTCACGCGACCGACTACCCCAATCCCATCTCTTCCCCTCCCCTCCGCAATCCCCCGATGCGCTCGTCGCCGGCCGGCGGGCGGCGGCGTGGTTCATGCTGGAACGCCGCCGGCCGGTGGTTCTTCTTAGTCTCTCCCCGGGATGATTTCCTTCATATCCGGGACAAATATAGCATCGGCATTTTCCTACACAGATAGTGGATTTGATTGGATTGGGTTGGGTGCTCGCTCTTACACGAGTTGGTTGCATTTTGCCACATTCTGGTACTATCAGTGTAGAATCCTGTTTGATAATGCCTAGAATTGACCTGACTGCAGAGTGGATACCACATCCTGTAATTAACCTAGACACCTAGTCATGCCCTGTTTGTTATCATACCGGCGGTGTGGTTCTTGGTCGAATGCCGTTCATGGGGTTAGCCTGCCCCCAATGCTCTTCATCTTCGGGTCAGGGAGGGCATGTAAAGCTGGATAGTGGTGGATTGGATTGGATGCTCTTACATGAGCTGATTGCATTTGCTTAATTACATTCTGGTGCCCTTAATCCTGACAGATAACAAATGTATAGAATCGACTTGATTGCGGAGTGGACAACACATCTTGTACTCCCTCCGTAGCTTGCAAAATGGTCTTACATTATGGGAAGTAGTTAGCTTAGCCGTGGCCTGTTTGTTTTCATAGAGAAAATGAGTCTTTTTTTCAGTATATATGTATGGACGAATAGTTCTTTCTTTTAGAGAGACATATGAATTGAGCTAAATCTGCATAAACCATATCGTTTCGCCAGTTGATGGGCACAATCTGAAATAACTAATCCCAGGTAGGTAGTAGAGAGAAGCTGAACTTTTTGTTGTATTGTAATGTTCGATGATTTTCCGTCCGAGCTCTGTACTCTAGCATTTTCTGGATAACAGCATAAGTAAAGGACTGTAATCGTACAATGAGTACTAGAGTGTGACTGGAAACTGCATGACAAGTGTAGGCCAAATTTTGGCATTTCAGTGGTGCTGATGGACCTACCAAGTTGGTACTTGTTGATTGAGTAACTTGTTCGCTGCTGATATTCGTAGTACCTACTTTGCAAATTTCATCACTGATGTGGAGATTTTTGAATCCAGATATCCAGGTTGATTGGCTGCAGTTCTTCAGAGGCACCATGCCTGCTGGTGACAACCCACACTCGATATCAGAGAAAAAGGCAGCACTGAGGGAGTCACCTAAGCAATCTAAGAATGATGTTAATCAGCAAGCCAGAGCTTCTACATTTCCTAAAGACAAAGTTGCTGGGACCGTTGGCATCAAGAGGCCGCAACCTAACGCCCCCCTGAGCCTAACCACCAACCAGCACGCGCCAGGAAATCCCGGGGCAAATGGCCATCTCGTGTATGTGCGCAGGAAGCTTGAGACAGACCAAAGCAAAGGAGGCGCTTCTGCTGGTGCAGAGAGTGCCAATTCTGTGAGCTCAAAGAAACCTGCTACTGGTGGACCGCAGGAGCAAAGTTTGAAGCTTCAGAACAGTGCGACTCATGCCCAATCAGCTCCTGTTTCCGTGTCTCCTGCTGCAGCTGCTGCTACCACCAATGCGTCTCATACTCCATCAGCTCCTGTTTCCGCGTCTCCTGCTGCAGCTGCTGCTACCACCAATGCGTCTCATACTCCATCAGCTCCTGTTTCTGCGCCTCCTGCTGCTGCAGCTGCTGCTACTGCCCCTGCTTTGCACCCTGCAAGTTTGCCGGCTCACCTTTCTCTCGCGAAACAGTCTCCAGGAGTGGTCGCTGCTACTGCCCCTTCATTGCACCCTCCAACTTTGCCAGCTCACCTTTCTCTTGCGAAACAATCTCCAGGGAAGGCTACTGTCCATCCAAGTGTTGTTGTGACTGCTAGTCCGCCGCACTGCAGTGTTGTGTCTACTGCCATGCCTCAGAACTATACGGCTGTCAATACATCGCCTTGTAATGCTGTGGCTACTAGTGCAGCACCTCGTGATGCTGTGGCTACTGCTACGACACGTAATCCAACTGATTCGCAAAGATCAGGGGATCAAGATTGGAAAGCAAGGTTTCTTCGGCTGCAGGCATTCCTGAGAAATAATGAGCAATCAGGACAGGAAGAATACATCCGCAGTAAGTTCATTATTCTTTGTTGACAACAAATTTACCACAACTGCTATCTAAAACACGTGTGCTTTGTCTGAATTGTAGTGCTCCAGTCTTTGTCATCTGTTGGCCGGAGCAAGCATGCCATTGAGCTGGAGAAACGAGCAGTCAATCTCTTAATTGAAGAAGGTACTCAATCTGATTTTTGCAGCTTTGATCTTGCATTTTAACAATGCTTATTGGTATTTGTATTTCCGCACATTGATTCATCATAAATCTGTTTACAATAGCTTGAGTGTTTGACTGCACTTACACCCTTATTTGCTTCAGGGAAGGAGCTGCAGAAGATGAAATCTCTGAATGTGCTCGGCAAGCTTCCACCTGCCGAACATCCATCACTACCAACTCAGCCAACTTTTGGTATGCGTCTGCCGTTCCAGCCATTCCCAGCCCGCCGCTGAGAAGAGCGGAAAATCAGATATGTCACCGCATAACGAGTGTTCTGAAGCTTTCTCATGACAAACTCTTGCGACCCGAACGCTGCAACATGGTCAGCGTGTTTTTGCCTGTGTGAGCATAAGCTTTTCATGCGTATGTCCAAGACTTAATGCTAGCTGAACAGAGAACCCTCTCATGGTGCCGAAAGCGCATAATAGCCGTGCACCTTGCCTGAACTTTGATGGATCTAATGTAACCATGAACCCTATAGGTAGATAACTGCTGTGAACATGGGGCATGTGGTTCACAGACTTCCCTAATCTCTGACCAGCATATTCAACGGTTTGCACTGACGTAGGCTGTGCCAGTATTATTCGTGTGTTGCATCTTGTTTAATTGCACGGGTGGGGATCAAGCCATCAAGGTAGGAACTCCGTCAGCAACAAATAAAAGAAGTGCTAATTTGACTAAGATGCTTCATTATTGATGCTTATATATACAATACACCCTAACCATGACGACACCACGACTATTAATAACAAGTTTATCGCTTAAATACGGATCGGGACAGGCATGCTCCCTCCCAACCAGCACATCATATTTGATCTTATGTTTATGCACAGTAGCAATGATATATTTTTTGATCTTCTCTGATTCTCTCTATCTTCTCACTACTAGTTCTTGTAGACAAACATATTCTCAATGATATGGAGAAATTGAAGTTTTACATGATGCCTTGTCACTCAACGTAAACAGAGCCATTTATGGATGGAGGTTTTTACCTCTTTACTTTGTTCTCATTTCTGTAACGTCGCTAGCATACTGAACCTCGGCCGCCTGAATTGAGCACGGCCATCAGAATATCAGATATTTTCAAATTACATACACCATTCTAAGACTTCACGACATCGACGCCATCAAGGAGATCAAACTAAGCTTCCGAGCATACCATTGGCGCAGCAAAGTCGCAGACGAAGGAGCTTCCAAGCATACCATAGGCGCGGCAAAGTCGTCAAGGAAGAAACTTTCAGCAGCGAGCTCCATGGGGGTACTTGTCGCGGTACATGGAGCGAAGCTAAAATTAAACCCATGTATGAATCCCCTCCCTTGACCTGGAATATCCAAATCCCCAGAGTTCGATGCAGTTCATACACATCTTCAGGCTTAGTTGTCAGATTCCCAAGTATCCGTTATTGGGTGCATCTCTCAATTGATAATGTGATCCAACCAGCTTTTTTTCACGAAGAACTCTTAAGAGAAAACACTAAACATTAACAAGTGACAGGCTCTGAAGAAATCACACACGCTTTGATCTTCTCGGTGGCCCGCCATCGCCATTGGTGAGCAAAGTCTTGTCATTGAAAACCGGTTCCGAGCAAGAGTTTCCTGCTGTACAACGTTATTGAACAGCTTCAGCAAAACACTATAAATTCCAACAAGTGATGCAGCCTACGAAAAGATCACACAAGAGGAAACGCAAACGAGGCAGAGCGCAAACCATTCACGGAAAGGAAGCTAATCAACCGCTAAGCGACGATGGCACCAATACTAGTTTTACAGGTTCTGATGCCGAGATTGGATCTGTGTTGGTGGTGACGCGTCGCGGGTCCCACACGCATTAGGTGCCCACTGGCTCGGGGCCCGCCTACCGGAGAATTTTAACAGCCAAACCGGCATCTGATTGGCGGGAATTAAGAAGGCCTTCTCCATAGCTGGTGGAGCTGATGGTGTTGGCATGCCACTAAACAACAACAGGGCTTTTGGTCAAATATGAGACAAGTAGCAATTAGATCTATTTGGCAGTGGGCTCTAGGCTAGTGACAGAACCAATATATAAAACGGGAAAGCAAGAGAAAAAGTGGGCACTGCATTTGTTTTCGTTTTTAGTGATGTCAGGGCAACAGGTATCTCAACTCACAGATGAGCATTTGCGGTGCATTGTGCTTTATCAACTAGTGTCACCTCCAACTAGTGTCTTCTCCTCTCTATGTTGATCCAAGACCAAGAGCAATGTACACCTCTCCATGCAGCAGGAAACTGATGCTGGCATAAACAAGCACATGTGGGCAGTAGAGAACAGATTAGCTCATGAGAATAAATATTGCAAATGGGTGTGCTTCCGTGCTCCCCACAATTATAAATGAGGTTACGATTAAATCAAAATAGCAACAAAGTGAGCTAATCACAGTTCACATAGTTTTCCCCCTTTTGAAACAGCACACAGCACGCTCCAAATGTAAAGAGAGAGGAGAAAGTTTCAAAAAAAAAAATTCAGATAGCGCCAGTTGTACTTGTTGCCTTTGTTGCATTGCCAAGAGGCATCAAAGATTCCTAGACATGTCATGGAATAATGAATCAAGGCAGTATTCTAATGCCCTCCTCCCTGATCAGGGCGCAGAAACACGTTCTCGCGGGAGGAATCAAGCAAATTGCAGTTAGCAGTACTTACATAGTAAGTTGTAGCAAATTAACATTCTGACAATCTTTAAAGCCCTCCCAAAAGGGAACAGCCTTGGGAAGAAAAATCTATTGCTCTGGCATAATTAACCCCCCCAATTGGACTTTGGTATTGGGGATCACATGTATGTCCACCTAAACCGCCATTATTTGGCTCACTAATTGATCCTTGTTCTGAACAACTTCCTATCTTTTAATATTCCCAAGCAAACAACCATAGAAAACCAAGGAAGGTAAAGATCTAACAAGAGAAGAAAGATTAAACTAAAGCACTAACCAATCCCATATAGATACGTGACTAGCCGTACATATGTAGCTTTACAAGATGCAGTCCTGGGAGCAAGCACAGTCCATATTTAACTATGCAAGTGCATCTGCGATCTCTAGAAAAAGGAACTGCTTAGCTCATAAAGCATCTACAGTAAAATAATTTGGTGCCAGACAGCCCACAACTCATAAATCTATCTATTTAGGATCTGTGAAGTTTCCCCCCTACAGACTCGAAAAGGTTTTCATGGCATTTTTTTTCTGCTGTTATTTAAGCACTTTTTTACGGGAAGGTACACAGGCACTTTTAGCCTCTCTGGATATTTCCTGTACTTAGTTTTTTGAAGGCTTTAGAGAATTTTTCGGAAGACTACTTTTTGTGATGTAATTTGCTGCCAGAGGGAATCATGTGGCGTGTGTACGCAACGGTAGTGGGAACTGGGAAGATACTAAAACGCCTAGCTTTCCAGATAAGCCCCCGGGAATCTGTGGTTTCCCGTTCATTGCACAGTGATGACAAATTTTATAGACCCCACACAACTATATACCAGAATCTCTAATTAGTGCACCCTCCCTGATCCCCCTCTATGCTGTGACATCACTGATGCAAGACTTGTGGCCTACATCTTAGTGGCCTTGCATGTGGCCTCTAACAACAAGGACTGGTTCACATAACAAATCCCCTTAATGGAATGGCCACATCAGCAACTGTTACAATCCTGTAGAACAGAATGAAGCTCTAGAATTTACTATGATAATACCACATGAACACACATGTAGAACACCAAGGCAATAAGCAACTACTTTAAAAATAAGGCAATACACAATTAGTTCTTTATTTTTGGAAATGGACGCAGTTAGTTCCGTGAGCGAGAAAACCTTCCTTAGTTTATTCCCACCGTGTAACCGCCCATGGTATATTGGTATTGCCAAGAAGAGGAAGACGGCTTGACGCAATTAGTTCCGTGAGAAAAGGAGCCTTCCTTAGTTTATCCTTGCCATATAACCGCCCATGGTATATTGGACGGCTTGACGCAATTAGTTCTGTGAGAAAAGAAGCCTTCCTTAGTTTATCCTCACCATATAACCCTCCATGGTATATTGGTATTGCAAAAGAGAGGAAAACAACTTGGTATACATTTTTGTTAAAATTAGGACATATCAGGGAAAACACGTCCAAGCGCTGTTTCTTTAGCTTTATCTAGATGATATAAAAACCCAATAAACACAACTTCCATCGTTTATAAATCTTGTGATGAACGCAACTTACACGGGTGATTGGAGGAGCTGGTAATCCTTGTCAAGCCGGCCACATAATGACCCACAGAGTTGACTTTAACAAGGCAGCGGGGATAGTTGGATTCCTGTGTGGTGCTGGGGCCCCCAGTGAGAGGGAAAGATTCTAACAAAATAAAGAAAATAGGGAATAAAAAAACGCAGTGGTGGGCCCCACAGGCTTTGTTCTTACGACAAAGCCAGACAATGAAAGGCAGAAGCAAAGCGAGGGCAGGGCCAAACAAGGCCAGGACAAGCACAGCAAATTTCTAGTTTTCCTTTTCCATCTCACAGCAGCAGCGGCGGAGAGCGGGGAGAGCAGACAGGGGCGCCTTTGGAACGAATGGTGGGGGGTGCTCTGGTGGAGCACTGAGCCTTTTCTAGAGCTGCTACTTGCCGGAGGAGGCCAGCGCAGAGCTAGGAGGAAGAGGGAGGGAGGGGAGGGAAGGGAAGAGGCAGAAGGGGGACACCATACGATTACCAGTGAGCAGCTACTACTCTCTACCAATCTCTTTCTTTGCTTCCTTTCTGCAGAAAATGATGTGTTCTCCCCTACCACCCTCACCCTGCAATCCAAACACAAACGCGAGCACATCTGACACAAAGATCTTCCCTAGACCCCCTTCACCCTCCAATACTTGGTTCACCCAAGATGCGCTTCTTGGTTTCGAGCAGGAGAGGACAAGTATTGTGACTTGCATCCATGCTCCTGCTTTCAATTCCAAGGCTATCCATCCACCTTTCTATCTTTCTTTCAGGCTCTAAAACTGATGCAGTGTTATGGTGTCAAATTGTGTGATCAGGTTCTGAAGGAAGCTTTACCTGTATGGAAGGGGGAGACGCCCAGCCAGGCATCTCCATGGGGCGCGCCTTGTCGTCCGAAGGCGACCTGGACCTCCTGGAGCAGCTGCTCTCCGGCGACAACGCCTGGCTTGAAGTGGCGCCCAACACTTCTCGCTCACCCAACTTTTTCGCTTCTCCCTCCACCTTCCTCTCAGATGCCACAACCACCACCACGACGCCGGCAAGTACAAACAACGCCCTGTGGATTCAGTCAGGCTCTTCCACCGTCCGGCAAAGGCTCGACCAAGCTCTGGCTTACATAAAGGAGATGCAGAGAGACGTCGGCATGCTTGTGCAGCTATGGGTGCCTATCAAAAGCGGTGAAGGGCAGTTAGTGCTATCAACGAGCGGGCAGCCATTCACTCTTGATGAGACCTCAGAAAGGCTCAGACAGTTCAGGGAAGTGTCGACGCGGTACCAGTTCTCTGCAGATGTTGCGTCGGAGTCCTCGCCGATTGGGCTACCGGGGAGGGTGTTCATTGGCAAGCTACCTGAGTGGTCACCGGATGTTCGCTACTTCACCAGCTATGAGTACCCCAGGGTAAACCATGCACAGTATTTGGACGTCCATGGGACGATGGGGCTGCCGGTGTTCGAGAAGGGAAGTTACTCGTGCTTGGGTGTCATGGAACTGATCATGACCAGGCAGAAGCTCAACTTCACCTCTGAGATCAACAACATATGCAGTGCTCTCCAGGTATTGATGCCTCACTTAACCTGAAACTTTTCAAACATTGGTCTGAAACAAGTATAAAGAGCGTTTGGTGTCATCTGTAATACACATGACAAATGCCTACAGTAGGAAATAATCATGTTCTTTTCCCTAGATTTGAGGTTTCTTAATGGGAATGCACTTTGCAGGCAGTTAACCTGAGAAGCACAGAAGTTTCAAGCATTCCTCGCGCCACAAAGGTAGGCAGCAAGAAAAAACTCAAGATACTAGAGTTTTGATTTCGTTAGAACTGAACCTTTAATATCCACATACGGACATACCATACCAGTGAAAGCATTTACCCCTCTTATTTATGAAACTCTAGATCTCTAGTACAAAACAGTTATTTAACCTCTCAAACTTTGGAAACTGGCAGTGGTCAGAAAGTGGTTTTACCATGTTGCCTGCTTACATGGCATTCCAATCAGTGTTGGATAACCAAATAAAGCGACCCAACAGAGAGGATAGAGGAGAAAGAGAGGAAGAAAAATGGTAGTATTTCTTTCTTTGTTTTTTAGTTAAGTTAATCACTATGTGAGGCGGCCTCCTGAGATAGCTCATTGGCTTGCCGATTCGGTGAATCGAGCCAAGTCGGATGAACAAGTACCAGTACCACCATCTTGGAGAAAGTTGATCTGATCTTCAATGTTAAGGCCTCCAGGGGGTTAAATAACCGAGTCTATAGTATATAAGATCTAATTTGCAATTTCATGAAAGCAGAGGGTATATGTAAAAGAATTTGTCTACCTAGGGTCTACCCTATCTCACAGTAAAAAGTAATTGTAGATAAATACCTCCAAATGAAATAATGGTACTGATATCTTCTCATGACTTCATGGTTGCTCTTTCTGATTATCAATCAGTTCAACAGTGCTTCCTACAAAGATGCTCTACCAGAGATACTAGAAGTTCTAAGAGCAGCCTGCGTCACCCACAAGCTCCCATTAGCTCAGACCTGGGTCACATGCGCTCAACAAGAGAAAAGGGGCAGCCGCCACTCCGATGAGAACTATCGGCACTGCATCTCCACCATTGACGCAGCATGCTACGTCAATGATCCCCAGATGCAGAACTTCCATGAGTCCTGCTCTGACCACCACCTTCTGCGTGACCAAGGGGTTGCAGGGAAAGCCTTCAGCACAAACCAGCCATGCTTCTTACCAGACATTGGTTCTTCAACCAAAATGGAGTACCCATTGTCCCACCATGCTAAGATCTTCAACTTAAAAGGAGCAGTGGCAATCCGGTTGAGGTGCACGCGGACTGGGACAGCGGACTTTGTGCTAGAGTTCTTTCTGCCGACCAACTGTGAAGCCCTCGAGGAGCAGAAGGCAGTGCTGGACTCCTTGTCAGGCACCATGCGCAGTACTTGCCGAACTCTACGTGTGGTTACAGATAAGGAGATGGGGGATGAGAAAATGCTGGAAGTGAATGAGCTGAACTCATTTGGTCCTCAAGGGAAGAATAAAGTTGAAGAGTTGTCTTTTGGAGACCAAGCAACAGAACATAGAGAGGAGGCATCATGGACAAGCCTAGCAGGGACTTCAAAAGAATCAGATTTAGCTGAATTAAGTATACATGGTATGCTATCACCTGTAGGACAGGGTCTATCTCCAGCTGGTGCTCAGACAAGTGCACAAGGCAGCAAAGGGAAAAGGCGCACAAAGACGGAGAAGACTGTGAGCTTGCCGGTTCTTCGGCAGTACTTTGCTGGTAGCCTGAAAGATGCAGCAAGGAGCCTTGGAGGTTAGTAACTGTAACTCGTCACGTAAATGCAAGATTCAGCTATGAATAGTTTACTGTTTTAGTATATACCATCAGTCATTAATCTATAGTGGCACAAGCCATGGACCCAGCATGATAAATTGAATGCTCAATAAGAAAATGTTGTCTCCACATTGTGAATTTTTTTTAGTGTTGTCTCCACAAGAAAGTCAACCTCCACATGCACCTCATAATAAAATATGAACATTCTTATCACCTTTTTTTGTGTTTTGTACTGTTAGCCTGAAGGGGAAAAGAAGGCAAATCTTTATTAATTGCAATAAACTGAACACGATGAGAACTAAACAGGTATAAAACAGTATAGTCGACTCTCAAGAACTGCCATAACAAGTAAATTTACTACCTTACAATTAGTTAGCATCTACTAGATGGCCTAGAACTGATCAATAATATCTCATAAATTTGCATTCATCATTTGCAGCTGGCAAATTTACATGATAAAACAATCAATTATATATTAGAGGACGATATTATTCAGTGCAGTGTTCAGTCGCACAGATAGGGCATATGTAAGTCATACCAGGCGAAAAATAGGACTCTAAATTCATCATATTGACATGCTATGCTGCTTTCTAGAAGTAGTACAGCTAGCATTGAAGTCCATGAGTCAAACATAGCTAAACTATTCCTTTTAGCAGACAATAGAAAGAAGACAGCATGTTCATCATGTGTACGCTTTGTCTCCAAGGTGTGATCACACGTTTTGTGTGAAAGAATACTTGTACTGTCATGTACACTTATTTGATCTACTGTCAAACAATGAAAAATAAGAACTCTATCCAGCTTGGGTGGATACATGCTCACCACACTTTTTCTGTCTCTTACAGTGTGCCCTACCACCCTCAAAAGAATATGCAGGCAGCATGGTATAAATCGCTGGCCATCACGAAAGATCAAGAAGGTAGACCACTCTCTAAGAAAGCTGCAGCAGATCATTGATTCAGTTCACGGAGGAGAGACAGCTTTCCAGCTTAATACCCTGTACAAGGATCTCACAAACACCTCTGTATCATCTGACAACAATTTGTCAGGAAGCGTCACAGTTCCTCCACACAAGCAGAGTAATCTTACTGATTTTGAGGGGCACCGACACCACAGGCTAAACAGTAATGTGCCATCAACCTCACACTCACACTCATCATGCAGCCAAAGTTCTGATTCAAGCCCGTCATCGTGCAGTGGTGGATCAACAAAGCATCCACCTCAGGCTGGTGTTGATTTGCTTATGTCAGGAAATCCTGTAAATCACAGCCCTGTCCAGACTCTGCAAACAGAAAATGCATCAATAAGAGGACATTTCCCAGTTCAGGAGGCACCAGATCTGTTGCATAATCTGAACCAAAAGGCTTTAGGCGGGCAGCATTCTTCTCGAAGCCCATCACCCCCGAAACAGAATGCAGATGCAGGTATGAGAATAAAGGCCACATTTGGCTCAGAAAAGGTCAGGTTCAGATTGAAGCCTGAGTGTAGTTTTCAAGAACTGAAGCAGGAGATGGCAAGACGTTTGAGTATAGTAGACACAAGTTTTTTGATTGTAAAGTACCTGGATGATGATTTAGAGTGGGTCTTGATGACATGTGATGCAGATTTACAGGAATGCCTTCATGTATATAAACTAGCAAATCTCCAAACAGTCAAAATTTCAGTTCATCTAGCTCCTATTCGAGAGGCAAGGGTCACTATTGGTCACACTGGTTTGTCATGAAGACATTGTAGGCCTCATCAGCTTGTGGGATTTAATCAGAAATCTACGAAGAAGCAGTGCTTAGTTTTTACCAGAGGGCAGCCCAGAATCCATGATTGGCAGTCCATGCTAGGTAGCAAGTAACATCACTGCTTCCAGTTTTGCTGCTAGCTGGATTAGCCTTTGATTTGATTCTCAGGCTAGGAGCTGATGATGACACTAAAGCCAGTTTCAAGTATTAGAATACACTGAAGAAAGCATGCATTGACTTGTAAATACTCTCACTGATGTACCGCAAACTCTGAATGACAGTCCAACTTGATTGTGTTGATAGGGTGGATATCTCTGAATAAGGTTTGCTCAAGATATATTTTGGTTCTTGGAATGTTGATGTGCAATAATCCCCAATGGCTTTGTCTGATTATTGATGAACTGAGGATATGACGCCATTCAATGCCTCACCCAAGTGACCAGCACCAAGGCTTTTAGTGTTCAGTGTGTTTTATCATTCAATGGACATGAAGCTCTATTTTTGTAACAAAAATTCTGCAGTAATTATTCTGGATTAGTTCTAGATATTGGAGGATAGGATACTTTGTTCAATTTTTTTGTCCTTACAAAACTAAATATGTATGGTACGCTCGTACCACAGAACTGTCTCTTTGCAAAGACTGTTTGTTGCCGTAGACAGTGTTTTATTTAAGAAGCTTTCAGTTTGGTGACTGTATCGTCAAATGTCAGTATGCAGATTGAATTATATCACCGCTCAAACAACTTTGAACATGAGATAAGGTGATTCTGTTAATATGCCTAAAATGCAACAAACACCAATTAATTTCAGTTCATGCCAATAGGTAAACATGTGCTTTTGTAATGATTGATGAGTAATTTTAAAATCTATATGGAGGATGAGAATGGATACTTTTCAGTTTGCCCTTGCTGATGACAGAGACTACACACAACCAGCAAACTATTCAGTTTACAAGATGAAACATAGTAGAAACATGAGTAGATGAACAACAATAGAGCAATAACAAATACAAAGAACAGAAGTATGTCACAGCTACATTTGGTACATGGAACACAGATCAAGCACAGATCTAAAGGCTATGTTCACTGAAAAGTTATCCAGTTTAGAAATATACCTCTACATAGTCTGCCAACAAGGGCAAACAACAGACAGTACATACCGTATCATATCATGTACTCCTACTGTACACTAACGTAAACGTCTTACATTAGTGTACAGAGGTAGTATATCTCAAATGCCGCAATTAATAGATGCATTCTATAACTGAGATGATGAATGTATTCCAGAACAGAGAGGATGGTTTCAAATGATAAATGTACAAGGTATGCAACTATTACTACATAAGTAGCAAACATTTAAATGACTAAGATTGCTTACAAAAAAGAAGACTACGATTTACTTCTCTGCTGGATTTGTCACTGATTGTTTGCCTTCAAGCATATCGCCCCAAGACATGTTAAACTTTTGTTACCCACCCTCTGATGTTTGTGACGGACATCCGTTGCAAATCCCAAGAGATCACCAAATCCCAAGTGAAGGACAGCTGGAAGCCATCCTTAAAAATTTCCAATGTTTAAGTTAAGCTCCTCCAGATGAGGATATCTACAGATCCTTTCTGACAACAGAGAGTTGCCTGTCAAATTAAATGCCACGGAACCAAGGGTCAGGGACCATAGAATGGATGCGGCCCGCCCTTATTCTCAATATTTCCATCAGACTCAACATCAAGTCATCTTCAATGCAAAAGGTGCCAAATCATTGATTCCTTGAAAACAGGATGCTTGTCTTCACAAGTTAGCAGCATGACAGCACAAGATGATGTCACATCCAAGTGTCAATAATACATTGAGCAGAATAACAGAGTGCCCTCAAGTGCCCCCATTGTAGCCAAGGACTTAGCCATTGATGATGGTGTCGAATTCCCTATGGTATAATTTGCCAGGCATAAGCCTGCGAGCCAACTGCCTTGAAACCACAAGGAACGACCCAGTCTGGACGTATGTTGGCATTCAGGTGCATCTACATGGATCTCAGAACATCAGTATCGAAATGAAAGGCAGAACGTTCCAGGACAGATATCAAAATGGACAGCAGAAACGCATTTATCAATAAAAACACCAGGGTGATCAACTACAACCATCAAGAATGGGCAACAGACAAGATTATGTAAGGACACAAACTGTTTTTCATCAACTGCTGATTAGTATGACTTTGGCGGACCGAATGTACATTTGCTTCTTAAACTAAAGAGATATACCAAATATAACTAGAATTGAAGAATGAGCTTAAATGTGTCTCCATGCTACATGCTATGGTGCTAACAAAAATTTATATATAAATCTGCCTCTATGTTTCTTAGATTATTTGAGTCTTAGCGCTATACCTAATTGCTGAAAATAGTTCTTAATCCAATATATGATTAGGGAAAAGAGTTCACAACACACAGATTGAACAGAACAAATTAAGGATGGGGAATGCATATCACATATGGGGTTCACCAAGTACAAACAGGTAACAACCCCTTGTAGTCTGCCACAAGCAACAAGCAGCAATATATCGAAAAACGCTGTAATGAGGACACTGGCAGTAGGCCGATAGCTCATCGATCTACACTCTCTATAACCCTAAACAGAACAATGCGAGCGTGTTCACTATGAGTGATGAGAAAGCAAACCAGGGAAATTGTTCATACTACCTGATAATAAGCATGATAACACGGCACGGACAAATGAGACCAGGTTCGCAACAAGAAATTATTCATTGACCAACTCATAAAATTTCTAGGAACATTTATCTTAGAATACAGACGCTATCTTAGAAGCACGCTAGAAGCATACGCTGAAGCTCAGTCATCGTCCTCGTCGCTCTCGTCGCTGAAGTAACCTTTCCTCTTCTCCTTCCTCGCCGCCTTGGCCTTGGCCCTGCCCTCCTTCTCGGCCGCCTTCTCCTCCTCCCCCCTCGTGTCCACCACCGACGCCCACCTGTCGTCCTCGAACGCCGCGGCGACGGCGTCGTCGTCCTCGTCTGACTGCCAGGAGGGCCCGTCCCCTTCCCCGCCCCCGCTTCCGCGGCCGCCGCCGCCGCCACGGCCACCAGCAGCGCCGCCCCCGCGGCGCGACTTCTTCGAGGGCGGCGGCCGCTCGCGGGGGCCGAGCTGGTTGCGGGGGCACTCGTAGGAGAGGTGGCCCTCCCCGCCGCACTCGTAGCAGTGCGACTTGTCGCGGTACTCGCGGCGGCGGATGAACTGCGCGGCGCGGCCGTTGTCCTCGGCGATGGAGGCGGCGAGGGTGCGGCCGTTGAGCACCTTGCCGTGCATCTCGGCGGCCGCCGCCACGGCGTCCTCCCGTCGGACGAAGAGCACGAAGGCGACCCCCTTGCTGCGGCGGGACTCGCGGTCCTTGAGGACCGTGACGCGGGCCACCTTCCCGAAGCGGGAGAAGAGGGTGTGCAGGTCGGAGTTGGTGAGCGCGAAGTCCAGGTTGGAGACGTACACCGTGGACTTGGACGGCGCGAGCCCGCCCGAGCCGCTGCCGCCGCCCCTGCCGCCCCCGCCGTGGCCGCCCGACGCGGGCAAGCTGGAGGGGGCGCCGGCGGAGGAGGAGGGCATCGGGTAGCGGTAGAGGAAGCTGTCGTCCTCGCCGTCGGAGTCGGAGCCCTGCCGCCGCCGGCGAGACATTTTCGCCGTCCTGCCCCCCTGCGGCTGTTCCCCCCTCCTCTCCTTTTTTTTAGAGAGAGAACCCTACGGTAGAGGAAAGCCTTGTTTCTCCATGAGCCCGTGAAAGAGCAGGATAGCGGTGGCTATGGGCCTTCGCATAAGAGTGGGCTGACTCGTGCTTAATTTTCGGCCCATCATATACTTCCCTTTTTTTTCATCCATGGCATCAGACTAGTCATCCATGTGAGAAATATTTGGGTATGCCAAGTGATGTTGGCAACTCCTTTTTTGAAAACAAGTGATGTTGACAACTCAAAAAATGGTGCTTTCAAATATTTGTACTAGACGAATCTCCGCGTCATGGTGCAAACTATGGAAAATACAAGTTCCCTCAAAGACTAGAGTTTTTCTTTGGAGGCTCGCACAACAATCAATACCATCAACAGATTTGCTTCACCACTGGAACATGGGCACGTCCAACATTTGTGTTCTGTGTGGCAGCGAAGATTCATGACGACATTCATTAATGGAATGCACCATGTCAAGATGTGTTTGGGCACTTGAGGATGAAGAGCTAGTCACTACAATAAGTGAGACAACGGAGCCAGATGCGCGCTGATGGATTTTCACGGTAATGGAGAAGCTCCTTGATCCGGCCTTCATCAGGGTACTTGTCACACTATCGCGGCTATATGGCATGCTAGACGGAAGGCGATTCACGAGCATGATTTCCAGAGCCCGTCCAGTACACATTTGGTTTATCGATCATTTCATCACGGAGATATCTGCCGGCAAGCCGACTAGGCAAGGGCGTGCACAAGCTGAGACAAACGAGCCGCGATGAACTCCAACGCAGGGCCATTACCAATCCTCTAGACATGGCGCGGTGGGCGTCATCTGCAGAGGAGAGAGGTGTTTAGAGTAACATAATATGTTACTGTAACATAGCGCTTCCCAAGAAAGGATGAGTCTACAAGCTAATAAATGAAGTCATCTATGATACTACTATTATGTTACTTTGCACTATGGAGATAGTAACTTAGACTAGTGTCATATGCATGACACTAGTATAAGTTACTCCCCACTATGACCAGCCTAAAGGCACTGAAGGAAAACATGCTCATATCATCAAGGAGATCAAGTTAATGTCCTTAGATTTAAGGTCTTGTTCTTTTTATTTTCGAACGTAGAGTTTCGAATATCAAGGCGCATAGCCTCGCTAGATACGCGCTTAGCCTTTCAGTTGGTCGTCATGTTTGGCTTCTTCAACGTCCAGACCTAAGCTGTACTGTATTCCTTCTTGAGTAATAAAGCGTGTGTGAAGCCTAAAAAAACCTAGTCATCCATGTTTTTTTAAAGACCATTCATTCAAAAAAAATTTAGTACTAAGGAGTATTAATTCATTAGTTGGACCAAGACCATGCAAAAGTCAAGAGGGGGGAAATCCGTGAAGGAGAATTAAAGCACCATTTTTCTTCTGAAAAGCATACGATGTGACGATTACACACCACTTGACTGACTAGTATGAACAGGGAAGGGGTTAACAAACAAGCAAAACGATCCTTGAATGCCCATCGATCGGTGAGAGTGGCTCTTTGTGATTCACGGCACCGCATGGAACTTCGCGCCGTCCAATCCAATCCAATCCAATCCGGGCGGTTAATTACCAGCAGCGAGTGAAACACCTGTGTAGACCACACGCCTACTTAAACCACCCACCCCTGACCTCCACCAAACCCCACACAATCTGCCACCACCCAGACGAGCTCTCTGAACCCCGCCGGCCGGCCGCCCGCCATGGCAACGGTGAGCAACCAATCTCACCTCCTCCATCTTCTTCTTCTTCTTCTTCCTCCGATCCATGATCCGTCCATGGATTCTGGCTCCTCTTGGCAGGAGGGAGCCAAGCACGCGCGGTTCAGCCTCCAGGTGGACATGCAGTGCCGGTGCATGGGCTGCGTCGGCAAGGTCGAGAAGGCCATGGCCGCCGTCGGCAGCTTCACCGGTAGGGCACCAACGCATTTGCACATCCTTCCTGACATGACATGATGACACTCTCGTTTGATTTTGCCTCTATTTTCTCCCTGAAAAACCCTTTGATTGACGGTGACACCCGGGGACATCCATTTTGCTTGGTTTTCGGTTCGGCAGGGGTCGAGACGGCGGTGGGGGACGTCAATGCTGGGGTCGTGGCCGTGGCGGGGAAGGTGGACCCGGCGGAGCTCTGCCAGTGGCTCAAGAGGAAGACGAGGAAGGATGTCAAGATCGTCTGCCCTCATCCGCCGGCTGAGAATCATAAGCAGGTATGTATCTAGTATCTTGTTTTTCTCTAGTGCTACCTTCAGATTGAAAGATCATGTGTGCCACCAGTGTTCTGTGTCATATCCAAACGAATGTACTAGTTCTGAAGTTTGATATGTTCCGTACTTTGCTTCGTAGAATGATAATACAGAGATCAAATGCACGCCAACACCACACACACCCAAGGCAGGATACAGAGATCAAATTGCATGAAAAGTAGAAACCGGAGAACTTATGGGTATAAAACCGTTATAAAGGAAGAGATAAATCTGCAGGTCCAAAAGAGTGAATTTGATTGACAGATTTTACAAGTTCAGATAGTGACTTTTTTTTCCAGTTTCCACAATTACTTCCTCAACTCGGACTAAACCTGCTACTTGTTTGCAGAAAATGATACTGGTCCTGGGAGGCAGTTCAAGAATCGAGAACACTACACCTTCAGCTCCACCGCTACCGCAACATTTCTCCAGCGCTCTAGCACCATCAGGAGTTCAGTCTGGCCACGAGGACCTGCATCTGATCGAGGAGAAGATCAGAGACCTCGAGAGGGCCAGGGATGCGTTGAAGGTCAGGAGCCTGAAGAACGAGCTGACTGCAGCCAAGTCTGAGCTGAAACAATCAAGGGAAGTGATCAGCAACAGTAAGAAGGCTCTGCTAGATAGTGCCCTGAGCCAGCTCGACGCGTTCAAGAAACTAGAATCACTCACTCAGGCCACCATGTGACTGAGCCTATTCAGTCCATGGTTTCGCCGTTATGCTCTTTAGTACCAGCATGGCCGGTGTAAACCCTGCTGGATGTTTTGGTATATCTGTCACTGCATTTCATTTCATTCACTGAAATATGAACAAGGGACACTGCAGAGTGCAGAGTTACCTTTGTTCAGATAGAAGTTAGATTTCAGCAGTGACCTTGTAACAAATCAAACTGTGTATCGTTTTACTCTGTAGATGTTCACTGGTTCAGACTTAATAGCACGAGTATCAAACTAGCTGGCAGCTGAGAACTAGGGCAGTGAGGCAAATTGCAAATGAAAGCGCGCGCGCGCCCACACACACACACACACACACAGATGACGGGCACCAAGGCAGAATTCAAGATCTTTGAGAAAAGTGCGAGATGCCGATGCTGGGGTCATGGCCGTCGCGGGGAAGGTGAACCCGGTGGAGCTCTGCCAGTGGTAGAAGGGGAAGACGAGGAAGGATGTCAAGATCGCCCGCTCTCACCCACCATCTGAGAATCATAGGCAGGTATGTGTCCCTTTTGTCTACTACCTTCAGATTGAAGGGCACTGTGGTGTTCTGTGTAATATATGCAATGACCAAATGATTCCACTTCTAAATTTTGATAGTATGTACTTTATTAACGACTGTGAACGGGCAAGAAGGATTATGTGTACTCTGTACTTACCAGAATGAGAATACAAACACCAAAATTGCATGAACCATGTAAAAGAACAGATCTACAGGCCCAAACACTGAATTTGGTTGACAGTTTTTAGAAGTTCAGAGAGTGATTTGTCTCCTATTTCCACAACTTGGACTGAACCACTACTTGTTTGCAGAAAATGATATTGATTCTGGGAAGCCCTTCAAGAACCGGGGACACGATGCCGTCAGCTCCACCGTTACCGCAACATTTTTCCAGCGCTCTACCACCATTAGGAGTAGTTCAGTCTGACCACGAGGATCTGCACCTGATCGAGTAGAAGATCACGGACCTCAAGAAAGCCAGGGATGGGTTGAAGTCTTGAAGATCAGGAACCTGAAGAATGAGCTGACTGCAGCCAGGTCCGAGCTTAAACAGTCAAGGGAAGTGACCAGCGATAGTAAGAAGGCTCTGCTAGATAGTGCTCTGAGCCAGCTCGACGCGTACAAGAAACTAGAATCACTTGGTCAGGCCACTATGTGACTGAGCCTATTCAGTTTCATGGTCTCGTTATTATACCATACAGCATGGTCCGTGTAAACTTTGTCATGTCAGTAAATTTCCATGCACTATAGCAGTGACCCTGCTTGATCCTTTGGTGCGTTTCTAACTGCATTTTATTCGTTCTTTAGTGTAAATTTCGCTACTGCATTTTAGTGAAATGTGATTCAGGAACCATGCAGGGTAGGATAACATCTGTTCAGAAATGGCTATTTAGACAGAACACATAAGTTAATTTTCAGCTGTGACCTTGCAACACAGCAAACTACATATATCATGTGCCTCTACAGATGCTCAATTGTTCATGCTCAGCCACATTAATATGTGTATTAAACTAGTTGAGAGCTGAGAACTAGAACAGTTCATGCTTAACACTATATTGAGACCTGAGAACTAGAATAGTTCAGTGGCATAAGGCAACATCGAAGTAGCATGTTAACACTTTATTTTGTTGCCCCTTACACATTTGCAAAGCAACACATAGTAGTATGGCGCAAAGGCAGATAATTGAAGGAACACACTGAACACTGATGTCTGTCTGTCAGACATGCACCTATGTTCACCATCATCGTCGAGTCGGAGGTAGATGCTATTATAATAACAGCATGTTTGGTGTAAACCTTGTTGTTAGCTAGTATGCAAATCAAAACATTCTTGAGGTTTTCGTGCATCTGAGATGCCTTGCCTGAAGTGACAACAAAATATGGGGTATAAATTTCCATGCCACTACAGCAGTGACCCTGCTTCATCTTTTTGTTCATTTGTTACTGCATTTCATTTCTTTTTACTGAAAAGTGATTCAGAAACATTGCAGAGTTTCCTCTGTTTAGAGAGTAAAAAGTTAAGATTCAGCAATGACCTTCCAGCAAATCAAACTAAATGTATAATTTTCCTCTGTAGATGTTCACTGGTTCAGAGTTAATAACATGAGTATCAAACTAGCTGGGAGCTGAGACTAGGACAGTGAGGCAACATTGAACAGCATGTCCAGATGCAGAGGCCGGGGGTCTTCCTCCATTTCTAAAAAAAAATAACAGCATGTTCGGTGTAAACCTTGTTGTTAGCTACAGAAGTATGCAAATCAAAACATTCTTGAGGTTTTCGTGCATCTCAGATGGCTGATGTTACAGTATTGTTGCCTGAGGTGACAACAAGACATGGGGTATAAATTTCAACCACTACAGCAGTAACCCTGCTTGATCTTTTTGTGCATTTTTTTTTTACTGCATTTCTTTTCTTTTTACTGAAAAGTGATTCAGAAACACTGCAGAGTTGCCTCTGTCTAGATACAAGTTAAGATTCAGAAGTGACCTTGCAACAAATCAAACTAAATGCAGCATTTCCTCCGTAGATGTTCACTGGTTCAGCCTTAATAACATGAGTATCAAATTATCTGGGAGCTGAGACTAGGATAGTGAGACAACATTGAACAGCATGTTACAATCAAAGCACTAAAATTTCTGCACTTTTTTACTAGCCTCCTGCACATTGCAAATGAAAACACACACGTAAACAAATGACAGGCACGGAGGCAGGGTTCAAGAGACGCACTGATGCTCGTCAGACATGCCGCCTATGGTCGCCGTCGTCGTCGACGTGGAGGTTGACGCCGTGGCTGCGGAGCGCGTTGAGGATGGCCCAGACCTTGGTGCGGTTCTTGAAGCCCTTCTTCTCGACCTCCTTGGCGGCGTCGGCGTGGATGGGCTCGTGCGCCAGGCCATCCACCCGGAGGCGCATGGCGAGCACCTCGCCGACGGCGGCGGCCGCCTTGGCGTTGCAGGCGCGGCCGCACTCCAGCCCGTCCCGGAGGGGCTTCTCGACGGTGGAGGCGGTGACCACGACGCGGCCGCTCTGCCGGTCCACCACGTTGGCCGTCACGTACTTGAGCGAGATGAAGAGCCGCAGCACGTACCGCTTGGCCTGCGCCATGGGACCCGGCCCGCCGCCTCCGCCGCCGCGGACGCGCCTAGCACGCGTGGCTGCAGCGTTTCTACGAGCACCTGGGGGGCGCCCGGCGGGACCGGGCGAAAGAGGCAGTCGTGGGACGGGGAAGGGCGGCGAGACAGGGCGGGGAGGACCGCCGGTGGGCGAGACCGGGTGAAGGAGGAGGAAGGAGGCGGGGGTGGGCCGGAGCGACGTCGACCGGCGCGGCGTCGCCGTCCGCGCAGGAGAGGGCGAACGGCACAAGTGCGGAAGTGTGTCGTGGCGTGGCACTGCAATTTCTGAGCGAGGCAGTCCAGCGGTGTGAGTGTCCGGTATATCTGGCCATCTGTTGGGCCGGGCCGGGCCAACCAAAGCCCGACGCAAAAAAACCCAGGCCCGGCCCGTCCGCCTGGCCTAAAAATCAGGCCCGAGCCCGGCCCATCATGCTAAAAGCCTACCGGGCCTTGGGATACGGGCCGGGCCTCTTCCTTAAATGGCGAAAACGACGGGCCTGGCCCGGTCCGGCCGTCGGGCTCGAAATCTAGGCCCAGGCCCGGCCTATGGGCAAGGCCGGGTCAGGCCGTACGGTCCGGGCTGCCCATGGCCAGGACTAGTGTCCGGCTATTATTTGATTGTCAAAGTCAAAAACACAATGGGTGGTTTAGCATGTAAAGTGGTTGATACGACAATATGCTAAGTCTTCATATAATTCAGAGATGGAAATAAAAGGATGTCTTCAATGGTTATCTCTTAGCCTTATCTTTAATAATAGTTATTCTTAAAAAACGTGATGAGACATATTATGCTAAGAGATCATCTCTTAAATAAGAGAAGACAAGCCTTTTCTTATGACTTATCTCTCCTCTACCACAGTATTTATCCTATGTGGCACTCCTAAGATAGCACCATCGTACATGCCCTTATCACAAAGCATCTTGTGGGAACCACACCCATTCCATGTCACTAACAATGGGTAAGAAAGTACAATAGTCATTTCAACACCGCATTAGTGTTTACACGAAGGATCTAGTGAAGCCCCCGAGGCAGAATAATGTGAATTTGGACAAGGTGCACAACATCATTCAGTCGTTCACAAAGCGGACGCATCGAAACCTATGCAGGCGCATAAGTTGAGATCGGGCAGACGATGATGTTAGCAAGACAATGAAAGTATTTGCGGAGCTGGAGGCTAGTGGCCTGGACTTCACTTAGCTGGTAAAAATGTTATCAGTCAGTTAGGCTTAATTAATTGTCTTCTAGACACACCTTCAAATATATAAAAATAATTAGATAAGGTAGTTGTACGAAGACTATATTTTTGGTTTACGATGTAAATGATTTCAGTGACCAGAAAATTTCACTTTCCTTTGTTTCTTTTCATTTCCTAGATGAGAAGGCAAGGATGTACTTGAGCATTATGAGAAAACAAGTACCGTTCTCTCAGAAGTTAGAAGTTTTCATTTGATACCTTTGTACTAAAATTCTTTAAAAAGAATGGTCATTATGCTATTAGCACCATGATTATGTGTCAGTTGTAGACTCTTAATTGCCTATAATTCTTTTACTAGCACATATGCCTGTGTGTTGCAACGGGAGAGAAAGAGTTTAGCATGCACTCAATTTTTTTAAGAATTGTATGTGCAAGCACAACCCCCATGTTTTGCTACGAAGAAAGTGCTAGATGCCCCGTGGGAGAGAATTTTTTTAGCATGCACTCAATTTTTCTAAGAATTGTATGTGCAAGCACAACCCCCATGTTTCGCTACGAAGAAAGTGCTAGATGCCCTGTCCACCAAAACAACGAACCCAAAACACCTGACTGCACGCCACGACAACATCGAAACGTTGCCACCCAATGTCAGTGAGGCGTTGCAACGAGAGAAAGAATATCCTTGAACCCATGCATCTACACAGATAAATATCAAGCCAAAAAATTGTTACAATGGACCGCCAAATTCTGGCATGCAAACAGAAGACAATGACAATCTCCATTTATCAAAGAACAAAAAATTGTATGAAACTAAAACTATAAATTTGGTCTTGTACTATGAATAATTCATAATACAACAACACTAACTTATCAGGTCAAGGCTACAAATTTTTTCTAGTGAAGTGCAGAACCCATGGGTGATCGACCTTACAAATATGATAATTCTGGTAAGAAAATTGCTTGTCATTTCCATATGCGACAAAATGATCCTTGATAGAACACGTGGACATAGTTCAAAAATGAACCGGGGATCAGACAAGCTTGTGGATTGACCCTTTTAACATTTAGTATGAACTTTGCTAAAAACATTTAGTATGAACATGAGTAAATAAATTATAATCATAGAAAATGTGATCTCTGCTGTGGATCACACCTGCAAAATAGTGATACAATGTACTTGGATCTAGGAAAAAACTTCTACATAAAATTTTAGAGAAGACTAATACCAAGCTGGGCCTGTCTAGCCATCCTGCCGAGCTCCATCTCAGCTGCAATTTCTGGACCAACTCACTTCTTTGCGATCAACAATGAGCGCAGGCAAGTCACTATGACAACACATGAATGAGCATATGCATCGAACAAATTGATCAAACAGATGGAGCATAGTTCCATGAATAAACATGCATATTCATTAGACATATTATCTAATTTCAAAGCCTCAACTCTCTGCACATACATGTCTGACAACTGAAGCATCCAAATAATTCAAACCAACAGTTATGCATCACTATGTACATTGCCGATGAAGACCCTCATAAAGTGTTGCTGATTCGGAAAATAACCATGCAAATAGAGGTAGATTCATCAGTGAACATGTGAGTCCTTGATTGCACTGTCATCAAAATAAGCTGGTCATTGCCCATGTTTGTCCCCCAATTAGCTACAAACAGACTATAAGAGCAACTAACAATGCAGATTTGGTTGAGTTAAAAGCATAGCCTGCAAAAGGAATCGGATGCCAAGATTTCACTATTCTTCAGTGCACTGAAGAGCAATGGAAAATGCCAAAAATTTACACAAACAAGTTCAGAGCAAAACATCGGTCTTTCCAATAACAGGCATTATATACATGATAATCCATCAGTGCATCATGTATTTTTTTCAATCGGCGATTACCTCAGTTGCTTCTCACTTTTTGCTGCACCTCTTCGAACACAAATCAGCAACGACCTGCAGTCATGGTATTTCATTCAGGTTTGTAGCATTTAGATCATTGTCGTGTCTTGGTAACCATCATGATGTACAGCCCCGGAGATGTCAGCCAACAACACCAGCGTCCATTGGAAATCTGGAACTATGTAGAACCTTGTTCACGTGCATGCCTGTAAGACAAATAACTCATGGGCTTCTTACCTGCTATTCCTGATCCTTCTTCCTTGGACTTCAGTTTGGAATATTGAGGGTCTAACCAATCAGAAGCATTTTAACTCATCTCATCAATCAGCTTATGTTCTAGCTCAGAGCGCCCAACCTTTTCATGTTACTGATCAGTGGACGTACGGTAGGTATATAAATCAAAGGCTGGTGTAACCTGCACGCATTTGGGCTCGAGTGATGTGAGGAAGTGGACGACGTCGAGCGCCGAGCGCCAACGTGCGTGAGAAATTAACTTACAACTGAAACTTTGACGAAACTGAATTATCTGAATCTGATGAAACTTAATCTGACAAAAACTGATGAAACTGAAATTGACGAATCTGACGGAACTTCAGGACAGCATAGGTGGCGCCGTAGTGGCCTCGTGCGAAGGCTGCTGCAGCCTCAGAGGCAGCTGCACGGGGAAGGGGGCAGCCGAGTTGGTCGTGGATCATTGAAGCCGTGGGTCGCAGGTGGCGGGAGAGCAGATCCGGGGCTGGGAGGAGTAGCCGCGGGTCGCCGGATATAGGGCGCGTCAATCCTGTACGGGCAGCCAGCATGCGGCGGATGAGATCAAGCGGCTAGGGGATTTGATGACGGGGCGATGCCGGCCACCTCCTGCAGCCGCCCGGCAACAGAGAAACAGGTCGCGCGTATGGATGCCGGTGATGGGCGCGGGTGTGGGGGAACTTGGGGTAGGGGTAGGCGGGGCGGCAAGGTAGGCCATGGCAGTGCGTGACGACGGTAGGCGGTCCGGCGGCGCGGCGAGGAGGGGCGACGACGCTCGGCGATGGGAGGCGGAGCGCCGGCCGGGCGGGGCGGGGCAAGAGGTGGCGGCGCGCTGGAGTCGAGATGGGATTGGGATTTGGGAGGCAGGGTCGTGAAGGGTTGGGTCGGGTAGCTCTTTCTCTTTTCGATCTTTTTTCTAATGTATTTTTTCAGATCTTTAGCGAAACGTTTTTTCCACCTAAAGATGGCAGTGGTGGGTAATTATTTGCAACTTTATTAATGAAAAGTGATGGTGAACCCATGGAGTCAATCCGTGCTTTATTATTAGAGAGAGATTTATTTGATTCCTTCTGTTCATATTTGTGCAACAAGAAATTTGTTTCAAGTTTGGTCCAGGTGAGGATTGAACAAGTGAATTTATGTGGCATCAAGCTGAGTCTGTTGATACCATGCTCTCCTTTTCTTTTTCTTTACAGGATTAGTCTCGTCACTCGAGATGTATGTTAATCTTCTAGCTTTGCTCATTTTATCTTCTGATTTCTTCTTAGTTGGTAGAATATTGTGCCCTCGTTCATAGGTTGAGATATGGTCCAAGAGGCCGGCCTAGCCGCAAGCAGACCTGCAAAAAAGTCATGGATATGGTCCAAGATGATATTGGGCTTAGAAACGCACCTCCCCTTAATGATCAAACTGGTAATAGCACATCTACGACGCCGCCCGTTGGCAATGACAAAGAAGTAAGCCGTTAAAGAATCCCCTTTTAAGGTCTAGTTAATAGTCCCGCTTTGTTTCCAGTATTCCTTAGCTTGACGGTGCAACTGCATAAGACAAGCCTCCAACTTGTACCTACGCTGCCAGCCCCCCGCAGAAAGCCCAACAACGTCTGCCTCCGCGTCCAAAGCCGAGACCTGCCCCAACAGGTCCCGTTTGCTCCGTAAGGCCTCTGCCGCACGGTTACGACCCCAACTTTAAAAAAAATCCGCAATTGGTATGAGCAAAAATGCCAGCCATCCATGGGGCCAAAGGAACGGGTCCTCGAAGCAAGAAGAGAGGAAATTTTCTCTGAGATCATATCATAAAACCCATCAATCAAGAGCCACGACGCATCAAATTGGAATCTAGAAGCTTTAGCCATGGCAGAAACACCAAGGTCCAGGATGAGAGGATAGTGGTCGGATCCCACAAGAGGTCTGTTTGTTTTCTATATGGTTTTCTTCTGTTTCATTGTTTTTTTCTATCTATTACGACTTTCTTTGGCTTCCATTAGTTTTACATTTCTCTATCGAGTTTTTTCATTAAAAAATATTGGGAAAAGAAGAATAAAAAAGACTAGTAAAAAATATTAGGAAAAAAAAGAAATATTAGGAAAATAAAAATAAAAAATACTAACATGCGGAAAAGAAAAAACCTGTTGCACAACATGCGGAAAAGAAAAAATAAAAAATAAATAAATATTGGGAAAAGAATAAATAATAAAAAAAGACTAGTAAAAGGAAAGTAAAAATATAAGGAAAATAAAAATATAAGGAAAATAAAAATAAAGAAGACTAATAAAAGAAAAGGAAAATATTAGGAAAACAAAAGAAAAGTTAGTTAGTTTTTATTTTTCATATTTTATTTTAGACACTACATGTGCACCTGTTGCACAACATGCAAAACATTACGATATTAGCCTTAGAGTAGCAAATAAGGGAAAAATAATTAGAGAAATAAAAATAATAAAAAGAAATAAAAGAGTGGGCAAAATAATATTAATATTGGGAAAATAAAAGTAATGAAAAAGATTAATAAAAGGAAAGTGAAGTTGCAGAACCTGCAAAACATTTGAATATGAGCCTTAGAGTAGTATATAAGGGAAAAAAGAAATATTGAGAAAATAAAAGTAACTAAAAAGAGTAATAAAATAAAAGTAAAAAATATTAGGAAAATAGAAAAAGACTAACATCGCACCGTACTTCTAACCCCCCGCACCTCCAAGGGAGAGACCTAGGGTCACATGCCGCCAGGACGGGCCCAGCCAAAAGTGCGAAGCGACTGCTTTCGCCTAGGCATGGCTGATGAATCAACTCTGCGTCCTCGGCGATGAGAAGGTAAGCACTGGGCTATTTAACCCGCGTACAATGTTGCTAGCCGAGCGATGTGGTACTAAGTGCCTGTTCGGCAACTCTCTGGCTCCGCAGCTCCGCTCCTGAAGCGGACGGAGCGGAGCGGCCTGCAGTGTATTTTCTGGGAGTTGCGAAAGTGGTGCTTCGTCGGCTCCCGTATTTTACGGAGTTGGACGATTCCCGAACAGGGCCTAAATGTTCCAAATGCTGCGTTTGTTTGTTCGGCCGTCGTGTTCGTCCGCTCGGCCACAATCTTAGCCAGCGCACAAGGCGGAGTCTCACTTTAAGCGGTTCGCAGCGTGAGTGCAGAACAACGGCGAAAAGCAGAGGGCGACTGTAGAGAGATCGCCGCTGGTCACGGTAGAGGCGGTGACCACAGCGCGGCTGCTCTGCCGGTCCAGCACGTTGGCCGTCACGTACTTGAGCGAGATGAAGAGCCGCAGCACGTACCTCTTGGCCTGAGCCATGGGACCCGGCCCGCAGCGGGAGCAGCCGGGGACACGCCTAGCACACTTGGAGGCGGTCGAACGCTTCGGTGGCGTTTCGGCGAGCAGCCGGGGCGCGCCCGGGTGAAAGAGGGGATCGTGGGACGGGGGAGGACAGCGGGACTGGCACTAGTAGAAAACAGGGCTTTCGTTTGGGCCTGGCCAGCCCATTAGTCCCGGTTCGGCACGAACCGGGACCCATGGGGTGCATTAGTCCCGGTTTGTGAGCCCAGGGGGCCGGCCGGGCCACGTGGGCCACTGGTCCCGGTTCGTCTAGACCTTTTGGTCCCGATTCAAGGCACGAACCAGGACTAATGCGCCTCGCCCCTGGCCCATGACCATTAGTCCCGGTTTGTGCCACAAACCGGGACTAAAGGGTTGGTCCAGTTTAGTCCCACCTCGCCAACCGAAGGGCGCTCACACCGGTTTATAAGCCCGTCCCTCTCTGCCTTGTTGAGCTCCTCTCAAAATGAAAATAGATGCCCTTATACATGGAATTTGACCTAAATTCATAGTGAGTTTCTCTGAAATTCATAGAAATTTATTATGAATTTAGGTTGAATTTTCTCTATAGGCGCATCTATGCTCATTTTTTTATGTTGGGGTTGGCGATCTTTACAGACTTTTTATGCGTTGAATATGCACCATTCAAAATCAGTCTCTGCTTTGAATGGTTCATTTTGAACACACAAAAAGTCAGGAATTCAAATAAGTTAAAGAAAATGAAATCCCTTTGTAACAGACGAGTTTCCGTATGAAATCCTGATACTTTGAAAGAGATTGTCCATTTTGTTCACGAAGTGCATCCACCTTTTGCCGGGACCCTCTCAACTTTCTTGCACATCCTATGTGGATGAAATGATGATACTATGCCAACTTTCAACCTTTTCAGAGTTTATTTGAAATGCTTTTCAATTTTAGGGTCTTATAGCTTAAAATAATTAGTAAATGCATGAAAAATAACAAATGAAGTCAGAAAGGATTGAAAAATGATGATGTGGCTTTGAATGGTGCATTTTGAACGGCACTTCATTTTTTAAACTTATTACAACTCCAGACTTTTTTTGCGTTCAGTAGGCACCATTCAAAGCGACGTCATCAATTTTCAACACTTTCTGACAACATTTGCTGTTTTTCAGTCATTTACCGATTTATTTTCAGAGCTAAATGACCGTGAAATTGAAAATCGCTACAAAATGAACTCTGAAAATGTTGAAACTTGGCATGGTATCATCATTTCACCCACATAGCATGTGCAAGAGAGTAGAGAGGGTTACGACAAAAACTGGACGCACTTCGTGTACAAACTGGACAATCTCTTTCGGAGTATCAGGGCTTCGGACGAGAACTCATCTGTTACACCGGCACTTCATGTTTTTTAAACTTAATTGAACTCCAGACTATTTTTGCGTTCAGTACGCACCATTCAAAGCGACGTCATCAATTTCCAACACATTCTGACATCATTTGCTGTTTTCAGTCATTTACCGATTTGTTTAGAGAGCTAAATGACCGTGAAATTGAAAATCGCTACAAAATGAACTCTGAAAATGTTGGAACTTGGCATGGTATCATCATTTCACCCGCATAGCATGTGAAAAAGAGTAGAGAGGGTCACGGCGAAAACTGGACGCACCTCGTGTACAAACTGGAGTTCATTTGAAATGCTTTTTAATTTTACGGTCTTATAGCTCAAAATAATTAGTAAATGCATGAAAAATAACAAATGAAGTCAGAAATGATTGAAAAATGATGATGTGGCTTTGAATGGTGCATTTTGAACACACAAAAAGTGAGGAGTTCAAATAAGTTTTAAAAAATGAAATCCCTTTGTAACAGACGAGTTTCCGTATGAAATCCTGATACTTTGAAAGAGATTGTCCGTTTTGTACACGAAGTGCATCCAGTTTTTGCCGTAACCCTCTCAACTTTCTTGCACATGCTATGTGGATGAAATGATGATACCATGCCAAGTTTCAACCTTTTCAGAGTTCATTTAAAATGCTTTTCAATTTTAGGGTCTTATAGCTCAAAATAATTAGTAAATACATGAAAAATGGTGAATGAAAAATAACAAATAAAATAAATAAGTAATTAGAAACAAAATAATATAAACTTTATTAAAATATAAAAGTAGAAACAGAATAAAATAAACTTTAATAAAATTTATGAAACTAAAATTAACAAAGTATTTTCTGTTCAAAACATTATAAGAAACCTCTAGTATTATTGAAACTAAAATCATATAAAATTGATGCAACTAAAATTATTGAAGTATTTTCTGTTCAAAATCATTAAAAGCAAAAAGAATTTT